>NC_079896.1:21916328-22216328 GCF_024868665.1 Triplophysa rosa | reverse complement strand
ACGGGACAGAATACCCCGCACGGCCTGCAAAACAGTCTCAGCCTTCTTTCAGGTACAATTAATCATGTTGTTAATTATTGTAAAGCTAATGTAACATTAACATTGACCTTGCTTTGTTCTTAAATTGACCGTGCTTTAAATTGTGCGTAGTTTTAATTCATAGAATTTAATTACGAAGGATTAATATTGAGTATATTTTCAGCAGTTTATTTACGTTTGTGTTCTATGTGTATATTTGCCCTTTACTATATTATATATTGCTTAAATGTTTTTTTTAACTCACAGATATAACAAAATACATGATAATTATTCCCAAGATCATTTTAATCAGGTGGTTTTAACAGATACACTTTGGCGCAATTCAACTTTCTAATCACCTTTCATAAAAGAATAATTACAAAACACAAATAAGTCCTAAACCAAATCATTACTACAATTAAATTACTTATTTATCCAAATGAAAAATGAAGAGACGTGTAAAAATGGTGTAGTTTTATGGACAAGAAAAGAACAGATGAGGAGAAAGTGAAAGTAAAACGAGAGCGTGGTTGGATAACATGTGGATAAAGTCCCTGTTCAAGGGGTCATATGGCGCGAATACGTGTTTTTATGTGTCTTTGGTGCGTTATAAGTTGCCCATGCATGTATTAGACACGTAAAATAGCAAAAATTAAAGTGTCAGAACAAAAGATGCACTCTATCTAAAAGCGAATGCTCAACCAGACCTGTTTGAAACGCCTCGTGTAACCACACCCCCACAAATCAACATCAGTTCATGGTATGATTTGACTAAGACCGCCCAAATGTGTACGTAGGTAAGGTGGGCATACCTGTCAGTACAATTGCTTTGGAACCTGATGTTCCAAATATGGTAAGAGGCATTACATTTCCGTCACACAGGATATACAAACATGCACGGTATGTGGAAAATACAGCGTTTTTTAACCTTAAATTCTATATACATATATGCATTACATCTAAAACAAACAATAATATTCATTTTAGCCATGTCATATGACTCCTTTAAAACATACTTAGCACGTAAAAAAAGTGATTTTCTCTTGTTTTTAATACTACAATAGAATGTATATTAGAACAACATGGGTGTATCTAAGTGAGAAACATCAAACAATAGACAGAATACAGACAAAAGAATAATTAGCAGCAGTTTACAGTCAATAAGCATTTTTCTGTTACAAAAAGAGCATTCCATTGGCATAATCTTTCTTCACAATGGGAAGTGTGAATGAGCCTGTTATAATTTAATGAAATTTAACTGAGAAAACACATCGCAAAATCACAAAGCTGCTGTATTCCTTTTAGTTTTTTACTTTTATCAAAAGCATATGGCCCATAAAATAAAAATGAAAATACATGAAAATAAAAAGCTCTGAATGTGCTGTTCTTGAAGAAAATTGAAATATTTGTTTCATGTGTTGGTTATTTGTACAAACCCCATAGTAGGTAAGGTTATTAATGCAACCTGTCTCTCATAACTTAAGTTGTTGCGCTTGTCATTACATTTCATGGCTAATATCTGGCCCATACTCCAGTACAGTAGGTGGCGGATATGCACCTTAAACATATGTTACCACCCGTTGTTAAAAAGGAAAAGAAGAAGAATTACGTCACATGATCACGTCAATATGGTGGACAACGGCCGATCGCATTCATACTGCACCAATTCAGGCAAAACAGTACCAGTACATTTAGCCCTCGTTAAGTACGTTCTTAATTTCAGTAAGCCATTTCGGATGCAGCCACAGACTGATTTGGTAAGACAACTCACTGAATCAGATTAGATGATTCACCTACTGAACTGCAGGTTATATCCTCACTTTTTTTAGGGCAAAGTAAAAAAAATCCAAATGTGTACAGTCTTCAAAACCTACAGTAAATCAATACAATTACTGACTGGCTGTAACAACAAGAAGATCCATATCCTCATTGTAGTTTTAGAGTTTTGTTGGAAAAAACATTTAAAGGAAAGAAACAAGTATATACTGCTGTAGCTTGCAAGAAGCTTGAGGTCAGTACAATAAATGAAGCAAATTTCCAGTGGAACTGGTCCAGGATCTATCAAAGGCCTTCAGGACCACACACGGGTTCAAAGGTGTGTGCAATGTTCCATATTTGGCCCAAAGTATACTTGTTGGATATGTTTTGGCTGCTCTGCAACTAGAGTACCCTCCGCAGCCAACGGCAACAGATTTTGTTTTTTGTTCCTGTTGTTTAAAGATTGCGTATCACAGGCAGTTTCTGCCAATCTCATATTAATCTTGAGTGAGTATACAGTAGAATTGCATACGTCATATCTTTGAAGAGTATTTAGTTTGATCAAATTTATAAAAGAGAGATACAGCTGTACGATTATTTCTGGGAAAAACATGAGCTGCTAGAGGTGGGACTAGTGGGGAGAGTGGGATGGAACTACAGCACGAGCAAGCAACACATCATCACATCATCCCTTCGTGTTTTGTACATTATGCACGTACACGCCGATTGCCAACAAAACACAGACGTATGACTTAGTTTGACTTACCGTGTGCAGTTCATGTCCGGCATCTTTTAGCACTGGGACCACGTCATCTATCAGTTTCAAACGATCTCGAAATCCAGGGATATATCTACCGTTTATATAACATCCATCACTGAAATGCCGTGAACAAACACACTGTAAAAAAATCCCTGTTAAATTACAGTAAACAACTGGCAGCTATATTTGCCAGCACATAGCCGTAATTTTACAGCATACTTACTGTAATCTGCAACAACAGTTTATTACTGTAAAAGACATTATAATTTGCACAATATAATACTGTTATTTTACACATTTGGCAGACACTTTTATCCAAAGCAACTTACATTGCATTATCCTATAACATTTATACATAGGTATGTGCAATCCCCAGGATCGAACCCACAACCTTGCGTTGTTAACGCAATGCTCTTACCACTGAGCTACAGAAAAGCTTTTGTTTATTGTAAAATTGTTTATTGTTTTCAAGTCCCAATCAAGTCCCAAGTCAAGAGAGGCGAGTCCAAGTCAGGTTGCAAGTCCTGAATGTTAATGGAACTGAATCAATATCACTTTTGTGCCCACAAAAATCACCATTATTGTGATCAGTGTTTGCTTGATATTGACTTGATTGGGACTTGAAAACAATGACTTGGTCCCGCCTCTGGTAATAAACAATGAAGCTCAGTGGTAAGAGCATTGCGTTAACAACGCAAGGTTGTGGGTTCGATCCCAGGGGATTGCACATACCAATGTATAAATGTATAGGATAATGCAATGTAAGTCACTTTGGATAAAAGTGTCTTCCAAATATGTAAAATAACAGTATTATATTGTGCAAATTATAATGTCTTTTACAGTAATAAACTGTTGTTGCAGATTACAGTAGGTATGCTGTAAAATTACAGCTATGTGCTGGCAAATATAGCTGCCAGTTGTTTACTGTAATTTAACAGGGAATTTTTTTAAAGTGCAGACACACCTAAACTTCACCATCGCAAGAGTAACAAGCTGCAGCGCAGCCCATCTTGACACAGCAGACACAATCTTGATGGTAAGCGGGTCTCGCACGTCGTGGGCAGGCACTTTCGCCTTCGTCTTGCCATGCTTTTCCGGGAGATTGGACAATAAAAGGAATAGAATCCCTGTAACGACACAGGGATCCAGAATTAGAAAAAACTTTCCGAAACAATTTGGAGTGCTGGGGGAGCGTATCAGGTACAGAAAAACTACGTTATCTGTCCAACTCGTTTTTTAACAAGTTGACCATGTTAAGCATGAGAAGCCAGCACGTTTAATAGTGTAAAGTAGTCAGAATGCATGACATAGCATGATTGCTCCGCTTTAAGGTAAAGTCACAGTGTGTAATCTTGTACCCCCAACATGACAGAACTTCAAAAATCATGACTGTTCTAAAGCAAGTTTTAAACACTCACAATGAATTGTTACACTCCTGCAACAAACAAGCCCTAAGCGGGCATCATGCAATTTGTGTGACAGTGATGTATAGACATATGTCACAGAAATAACAGTAGGACAACTTTGTGCTTAAAAAAAACTTTGGAGATCATGTAGGCTACATGCACAAGGAAAGTTTTGAGGTCCAATATGTAATTTTCTTGAGGATCTATTAACAGAAATGCACTATAATATAACTATGTCTTCAGAGGTGTAAGCTATAAAGACCTTACATAATGAAGCGTTATGTTTTTATTATATTAAAACAAGTTATTTCTATCTACATATACCGCAGGTCCCCTTCCACAAAATTCGCAAACTGCGCTATACAGTGCACGTTTCGTAAATACGTTATCTCCTTCGGCAAAGAAGCAACAACACTACGCTATATTAAAATTATTTAAGAAATTAAAAACATATTAATTAATTAATTAAAATCTCATTTTTTTCAATTATATTGTTTATTATTATTATTATTTATTATTATAGTATTATATTTAAAATTCAACCTCAGATCACCTTTTCTCATAAATGCGATTTAGAAGTAAATAACATAAACCAAATATGCTCTCTTTGTTGCTTGTAATTTTTAGCTGAAATGTTCTATAAAAAAGGTTTTCATCCGAATAACATTTCTGTTTAAAGAGTTACTATTACAATGTCCTTAAAATTACATTTCATACAGTGTTGCTGTGTGTGAACGTATGCAGTCTGCCAAGGTGTAAAGCAAGTGAACAAATAACAAAGTTATTGGCTTGGGAAAAAAAGTAGTCGACTCTGAATCACGCGAACGAGTCGTCTGTCATTCTAATTTCAGTTCCATGTCAGATTTGCATCACTTGGTGTAATGCCCGCCTACGTTCCATTTGCGACACTGCGACGCTGTATGTGGTTGAACAATCACAGCAGACTAAACCATCTGACCAATCAGATCAGAGTAGGCTGACAGAAAGGAGGGGATTAGACAGATGAATTGCCGAACGAATCATTTGAGAGTCAGTCAAAAAGCAGAAGGTAATAATAACTGCCTATTATTAGAAACTGAAAATGTTTGGATGTTGGACACTCCCTAAATCAAAGTAAAAAATATTAACTCTTTAACAAAAGGTTCTTTGCAGCTGAAAAAAAGGTTCTTTAGATTGTACAAAGAAAAGAAATGGTTCTAGCCTTTGAGGGAAACCAAAGGCAAACCTAAAATGGTTCTTCTGGCATTGCTTTTCTTTGAGTGTATTGACGTTATTTTTATATGCAGGGACAACAGCTAACCACTATCACAACACAGCACCACATGTATTTTTAGGTAATAATCATGAGTGCGAGACGATTAATATTCCCCAGTACACACAATGAGACGCTTGACTGTGTCTAAATATCACCTGAAGGTACGGCGTCTCTTATTGTTGCTTCGGTGTTGTTAGTCTCACCGCGAGCTTTATGCTTGATAAATTCCTGAAATTAATGAATAAGTAACATGTGTGATAAGAATCAGAGACGAGACTCTTTGTGTTGGTCGCTGACTCAGTCAAGTGTAATGGCTTCTATCACAGTGGCCTGTGTGTATGTGTGTGCGTGATTTATGTGTGAATAAAAGAATGCGAGTGTGTATATGTGTACGGTGAATGTAATTAATCTCCATAAAGGCGGGAAAGGTGGCTGGGAAGAGTGGAAATTTAATTATCTCTCTGCCGAGTGTCATATCGCTGCTGAAATATGCAGCATATCTCTCTCAGGTTCAAATTAACCACCTGAGCCACAGAGGAATTCACCTGAGCAGATAATCACACAATATCAACCTTCTTCTTCCAGGTGGAATGGAGGAATAAATGGAATAAAATGGTCCTACACACAATTCTCAAATTATCAATTCCACGTAAATAAAACAAGACAATAATAGAAGCCAAAACTTATTTTTAGAGAAAGGTTACAGATTATTTTTAAATAAATATCTTTTTCTTAGGTGCACAGACTACCAGGGACCATTAGTGATTCACCAAGTGAGGATGTGTCCACCTAATATTCAGAGTAAAAAACAAAAAAATATTTTTTGACGGTAACAAAACTACATTCCTAAATCTAAAGGACTTTTTGAAGAAGTTAATAGCATTTTAACCCTAAACCAACATCATTGCAATCCTGTCATATTGAAGAGATATTTCACCCCAGATGTCATCATTTACTCACCTTCATGTTATTTCAAAGCAGTATCTCTTTCTTTCTTTTGCAGAAGAAAAAAAGATATTTTCAATATTGTCGGTAACCGATCAACCGAACCATTGACTTATATTGTTTTGTGTCTGTACAATAGAAATGAATGGGTACCGCCGTTATTCGGTTACCAAAATATCGTGTTCTGCAGAAGAAAGTCATACAGGTTTAAAATTACAAAGCGTGGTAGTAAATGAAGATTTTTGGGTAATCTATCATTTTAAATTCGGAATATATGTACTTCGAAAAGATTTGAAAATACCTTTAAGGGGTATGTATAGTAAAAATGCAGTATTTTACTGTATTTACTATGTAGTAAATAAAAAAATGTATTCAAAAGAAGATATCAAAACAATGTTCATTCAAAACAAGTTGAATGATGTTCATGATCAGTGCCAAAATTTACAATGACTATTTACAGAAGAAATACTTTACAACAATAACTGTGCAAAACTAATCTCCTTTTTTATTGATTTTTAAGTTTGCGATGCCAACAAGTGTAAACACTGTAGATAATGATGCAAAATTCAATTTCAATAAAAAAACAAACAGCACCGTTTCCTAAAAAAATGACATACAAATCCAGCCGTGTACAGCTTTAGATTCCCGGCACAAAACACACACTGTAAACAAACTGTCATTACTTTTCTCCATCTGCGGGCGAAACCGGCTCGTCAAATAAATTTGTGGGTGACATCAAACATGCAGAGTACCAAAAGTTTGCGAGATCCGGGACCCTGCTGTGCAGAACGTCAGAATGTGTTCTGTGATGTACTGGAAAGATCTCAGACGCTGGATAAATGACCTCTGGGGTTGTTATTTATCTGTTTATCTATCATTAGCTCTGGCTCTTCCTCTCTGGTTCGGCTTCATTTGTGCACCACTATATTTGTTTCCAGTAAAAATGCAATTTTAAAGGAAATCAATTGGTCCTAAAAGTGAATCAAGAGATTTATCAGTTTATTTGTTTAGATTGGAAATGTATTTCTCCTTCTGTTTGAGTCTCCTGATATAAACGAATCATTCTTATGGACTTGCGTCATAATAAGCTCTTGAACACCCAAACCAGGCCTGACACTAAACTAAAATAACCCGGGGGGAATGAAAAATAAACAGAGATGAGATTCAGCATAACTAGAATCATTTGGTCTTGAAAGAATCTGAGGAAAGATGTTTGAGCTCATAATGACCCAACAGTCATTTGATTGCACACAGGTTGCTCTTTTATAGCTCATGAGATTCAATGGAGGTCTCAGGTCTTGGTCATTCAATGTATCAAGTTTGTCTCAGAGGTTCTTTGTAATTCAACTGCTTCAAAGAGATAGAAACACAAATCAGACAAATGGAAGACTTAAGAAGTTTCCATCTGAACGAGGTTTAGGACATTAATGAGATTGTTTCTCAAACATTGTTACATTGTGTTTCATTATGCTGCAGTCTGAATGTAAAACTGTACCATGTAAACATCTGACTGTGTGGACAGAAGAGACGTGTGTGTGCGCGCGGGGAGCATCACACAGGGCATCAGAGCGTGAAGGCTGACGACTCAGGTCCACCTTCTCATAAATCACAGCGGTTTTAATCATACCTGCCACCTTCACCCCCCCCCCCAATCTCTCTCTCTCTCTCTCTCTCTCTATTTCAATTATCTAGGAGGCTCTTGTTTCTTTTTATTTATTCACAGTGGCCTCATGTACAGCACGTATATTCCTGTGAGACAGCAGCTGAGGGACTGAGCGAGAGAAATTGTGACAGTGAATGGGAGGTAGTTTCTGTGTTGGGGGATGGAGATGTTTTACCTGATGTAGTCTAGCATGAAAGATGTCAGGAGTCGTCTTAATCTTTCATATATACACTGTAAACATTTTTGCTGTATTTATGCAGCTAGTTGCCAGTAACTTACTGTAGATTTATATTTATCTAATTTATTGGCAACAGTTTGTTCAAAGATAAATGAACATTAAACATTAACAAGACTTTATCTTTACAGCAAAAAACGATAAAATAACAGCCTCATGCAAAGCATTCTGGGAACCAGAAATCCACATAAACCTTTTTCTGTTTTTTTTCTCATTTTGGTTCCCAGAATGCTTTGCATGAGCAAACAACATTTACATCTACTTAGGATCTACTTATAGAATGAAAAGGTTTAGTCTCCAATAATATAATATCAATAATAAGAAATATAAAATAATTAAAAGCTTGCTGACATTTTTCAAAATAACATTTAGCCTTTTCTAATCATGTTCATGATTTTAAAATGTGTGTTCACATAGCAGGGGCCAAAAACCAAACTTTGGACTATTCTTATTCTTATAAAACATCAAAATGATCAGACACTAAAAATCCCTATTTCATGCAGAATTTTGGGGAGTTCTTCTAAAAAAAAAATAAAAAAAAAAAAATAAACAAGAAACAAATAAAAAATTAAAAAAAACAATTTTTTTAGAATTTGAGTACCTTCAATAACCCGCAAAGCACTTTGAGGTCCCAGTGTAGTGAAAATGTGACTCCAGAACTTCAGAATTGAATATGGGGTTATTCAAGAATCTTATGAGTTCTTGGAAGAACCACAAGGACTATAGATGGTTCCACCAATAACCCTATTATGAGAAAAGGAGCTTTGAAGCACTTAAAAAACAGTTTAAGGTTCTTTGAGTACACAACAGGATATTTGAGGCACCTTTTATTTTTACAGTATACACTCAAAGTTTTTTAAACCTTCAAAGTAGCTACAGTACCTCAAGCTAATGTTTTTTTTAGAATGGTCAGTATCAGTCATTTTACAGATTTACCGTAGTCTTTAGGCATTCTTGAAGTTGCTCACATATCGCTGCTGTCCTTCTGAAACCTCCATAATGAAATATCCATATTTTGTGATATTGTTATTGTTATTTTTTTGCCATAAATCATTATTGTTAGTCACCCTCTATGTTTGTCACTGAGTTTTGAAAATATCTAACCAATAAAAAGTATTAAAAATTGCTTGTCAACTTTGACAACTCAGTATTTAATCATTAAAAAAAGTACAGTGTTTTTTCCATTTCCTGAAAAACAGTGAATTTGGACATCCAGGGCTTTGGAAGCACAACGATGATATGTTTCTCATTTGATAATCTCAGTTTTTGTTGTTTATGTACATAAAACAAATGAAGGAAATAAAAAATAAACCTTGAGATACTGTAGTAGATTTAATACATCTCCAATACACACATTGATGATGTAAGGCTAAAATGAAAAGTACTTACCGTGCAATTTTACATTTCAATATGATACAGTATTACATCAACCTCCCACTTTTACCTCCTTCCCCTGTTTCTCTTTCTTTTACATTTAAACACGTAAACAGAGAAGGAAGTAGAAACAAATAAGACCTTTGACCTCAGAGTCATAGAAAGAATGAGAAAAAAAAGTATTTTATGCCTGCAGTCATCTGATAAATGCAGAAACATCTGCAGAAAGGTCTGACATTAATAAATTAAAGGACTTGCTGTGTTACAGGAGTGGACCTTCAGCGTACAGTGACACACACACGCACACACACACACGCACGCACGCACGCACGCACACACGCACGCACGCACACACACACACACAGTGTACAGTACCTGCGCACATCTGCTCAGTATTTGAGGCACTTGAATGAGGAGGTTGATCCTGCGTGTAAGGAGATTTGTGTGGGTTTAGCGGTAATCCACCATGACCCAGTACACCTGTGATGTCACACACACACATGCTGATTAAAGTCAGATCTCAGGCTGTTCAGAGATACTCTCATCATATTCATGTATTTATATTCATAACATACTACTGTTTTTGACTGTTTATGAGTTGCAATGTCAGATGTTTGAATGAATTACTACAAATGTATCAGTGTGAGAACTGACCAACACCTGAATCACACACACGCAATACATCAGAATCATCTACATGAGCCTGTAAACATCTAAATCTTCATCTGTTCCACCTCCTTCAATCTCCGTGATGAAATTAATCTTTTTCTTCTTTTTTTAAAAAACCCTGCAAAAACACTTTTTTAGTGTCTCAGAGGTACGCAGTGATACCAAAGAGTGCATGTGAAAACCCTGTAAAAAGAACACTGTAGAACTATTTTATCCCTTAAATAAAAATGTAGTGACTGCATGGTTTTAGAGCAGAAGAACAATTTCAGATTTTGATTACGTGGACAATTTTTATAAAATGTATTTTTTTTTGGAGAGGATGAATTGTTTACCACATGACTTGTAATGTATGCTAACAATGTAAATATGGTGAATTCTGATTCCATGTTCCATCCTTTTTTCTTGGTGAGGACAAAAACATTCAACAACACAACAGGAGGATTAAGGGCTGTTTGTTTCAAACAAGGTTTCCAATCCAAACCCATATTTTTCAAACTTTGTCTGCAGGTGTTACAGATCCAAAGTTGTCATCGCATGAAGAAACTGTAGAGAGTTTAGAAGGTGAGAGAGAGAAGACCCGAGAAGAAATGAAATAAAGGGAAAGTTTCAGTTCTTCAGTTTCGATGTGAGGATTTCATGCTGGGAACACAGAAGAGCGTATTAAACACTAAAGTTTATCAGTACAAATTAAGCCTTGGATTCACAGGCGCTTTAATCTTCAGCATCTGACCGTTTTTTTCTGCCCGGCTCTCGCCCCGTTCTCAGTTTTCCCCTGTTAAATGTTGAAATGAAACCTCCTCAGTACCACACTCTCGGCCGTTAAAAATACAGAGACGCATCATAAAAATTTAATTACTTCTGCCTCATTTCCATAAGATTCCCTAAAAAATGTAAAATTCATTTAAAGTAAGTGGTGACTTTGTCTTTGAAGATCACGACAATTAACACGGATCAAAGCAAAGGTTCTGAGAGGAAGAGAGCTCATTAGCATAATGAAATTAACTCACAGACAAGAATCTCTAATAGGTGCAACAAAAAACGCTTTAATAATATTTGAAGAAAATGATGTTTATGCTACTAATGCAACAATTATAGGCCCTGTATTCAATTAACAAATCGTTAATTAACTTTCAGTATGTTGAGCGTGATAGTCCAGTGTATTCAAGCTTTCTTTTGAACTGAACAGTTCAGTGTCACGGGTTCCACTTCTGCAAAATTCACAGTCAGCTTTCTGTTTATTGTAGAATATTGCCAATAAAAGTGCTCTAAATTAGTATGTTCATGCCATTTATATAATAAAGACTTTAATCTGTTTGAGATGTTTCTTATACTAGGCCTGACACATTTTTACATAATTCAATTTTAAATAAACAAAAAGACAGATTCTGGAAATGAAAACTGCTATATAAATATGTTTATCAAATTATTTAAATTACAGAAAATTGGATGAGTGTCCTGAGTTCAAGTGACCACAATTATTTATTTTCTCTAAACGTTTAAATTATAGAAAAATATGCAGATGTTTTGTTGTACACCTCATTTACGCACACACGTTGTAAAAAACCTGATATTGTACCTTTTTACTATTTACAATATCATTCATTATAGACCCAATATTACTGTAATATTTAAATGAATAGCAATACTTCAACAGTTCAAAAGTTTAGGGTCACTTAACTGGAATGTTTTTCGTGATCTTAAAATAAACAAAAAACGTATCTGAAGGCAACTGTCAGAAATAGATTGAAATTACAGTAGTTATGAAGAAAAATATAACAACATATGCCAACATATTAATTGGTTTTATAATGAAACAAACAAAACAAAAATGTAGTTTAAAATGTTTTAGATGACTTCTAAATGAAGAAGAAAAAACAACCAATCAGAGCCCAGAATAATGTTTACAATGCATCCTAGAGTGGGATTTCAAAGTGTTGGTTGATATAGGCAAAAGATGACTACACCAACGATGCTAAAATGTACCATAACTGTGATTTATTTTAGTTTTGATGAGTTGGCTAATTTTCTAAATGTATAAGGTAAAATTTTGATATTAAATTAAATAACTTAAACAGTCAAAATAACATAAAATAACAGATAACATATAATAATAAATATAAAAAAATGTATATAAAAACTTATTTTCTCTTCTTCTGTCCTTACCTCTCCTCTCTCATCTTGTCTCATCTCGTCATATAGTGTCATAGAGATTTTGTGCTTCAGACGGACACAGGAGCACATAGAGAGCTTCTTAGAAGTTGTGTTTCAGGCCCACAGAAACTAATCAACGTGTCACATCCTCAGACGCGTGTTTGCGTCTGAGGATGTGTCTCGCAGGATGCGAATGTCGTCCTGCGAGACACCTGAAAAATTCAGCCACTTTTTCTTTACCTGCTGAGACGCAGGCAGAGCGTGTCGTATGAGACGTGAAGTTTTCACATGTATTAATGATGAGCTCATTATCTTATGTGATGTTACAGTGATGTCTGAACACAGCATTCTGGGTAATTAAGCAGAATAAACTGTGGTTATGAAAGACTCCAGCTGAAGGAGGGAATCCTGTTTTTTATTCTGTGTGAAGATTAAAAAGCAAATGAACATGTGATTGACTTTCACCTTCTGCCAGATTTCATATTCACTAGATTCCCCTTGAAACTCATACTCATGCACACCACACACTCTTAAACACACACAGCGTATTCACACTGTCAGTCAGTTTATTTAACTTTAACTCGTTTTACTTTAAAATTGATGGGGTTCAATCTTTCCTTAATAAACAATGTGCCAGACAATGTCACAGCAATTTGTAACTATTTTACGAGGTGGCTAATTCACAAGAATTTGTATGATCTCATTTGTATGTTTTATTGTGATTTGCATTCGTGCCAGTGCCGGTTAGGTTTAGGGTTAGGGTTAGGGGAGGGGTTTCAGTATGGCTTTTTAAAGAGATGCACAGATATTTCCAACACGTTCTCACTTCCAACTTGTCACATATTGAAGCTTGGTCTGCGCCCCTCCACGCCACTTTTAACAGGACGCTCTTTAGCGTCATTTTTCGATGTGCGGAGTACTCCAAACAGTCAGCATAACTGTATTTTCATTACACTGTTTAGTCATTTTGAGGAAGTAACGTAAGACATTTCTTTTTAAATAATATAATACACTACATAACAGTCATTTTCCAAAAACTACAAATATTGTACGCATACCAAGTTCAAAGGATAGATGTGTATGAGTAACAGACGCAAAAGCGATAATCATTCGCCGTCAATCTAGGAGAACGCATTTAAAAAATGCCGCCAGAAGAAGCGAAACTAGCTCGTCAGCTAGCATAGCATTGGCTCGCGTTTGTCTCGTGACCGCTTGCGTTATTACGTTAGATTTGAATGTGAAGTGTGATTGGCTCTCGTGATGATCGCGTCATGATTTATGTTTAAACGAGACCTGATTGCATGTGTTCATTGCGTTTACAGAGTGCTTTGCATAAAGTTATCTTATGGCTTCAGTTCACAAAGTTTGCAACGCGAGTTGTTTTGTAACAATTTTATACAGTTTTCATGCTTTATTACAGTTTACATACTTTTACTTGTGTGTTGTGTTTTGTATGCTTGAGAAGTGGTTAGGTTTAGGTTGAGGGTGGGGGTTGGGTTAGGGGCTCGGGATAGGGGCTCAAGAATTTCTTTGAAATCTTGAAGATTTATGAAACCATTTATATGTTTACAAATGGCAAGAGTTAAATGTGCCTTGAACTGATGTGAAAGGGGAACAACCTAAAAGCAATGGAGTACTTCACGTGTTGAAAACTGACACTGAAGGGTATCTTGTGCATTGAAAAGTGACGCGGAAGGGTGCTGACCAAGCTTCAATATGTGAAGAGTTAGGAGTGAGAATGGGTTGATATATCGACCAATAATCGCTGTAATCGGTCGATAAAACAAATTGTCACACTATCGGTTTTAGGTTCAAAAACAGCTGATGATCAGGGTTGATATAGTCTGTTAATCAAATGAGGACAGGAAATGGATGAATTTGCACTCTGTGTTTAGAAAATGTTAAGATGTCATGACTGTGCACGGAAGAGAACTCAAATCGCAGACAGGAGGTGGTGGAAAACAATGAATTTTAATATTAAACACAAAGCAAAAACTCACGCGGGGGTAAAATAACAATGACACGGGGAATATAAATCACAGACTCGACAGGAACAATAAATTACTAACTGGACTAACACAACACTTGACATAAACTGACATATACTAGATAAACTATTACTCACAGATGGAACAAGGTACAATGACAAGACCAGGCACTGGAATCAAAACGAACAGGCACAGGAGGATAGACACGAGGGCATTATAAAGGGAAACTAACAAAGGAAGATAACAATGGGCAGGTGTGGGTAATGAAACACTGATGGAGAGCTAAACGAGGAGCGAGAGGGCGGGAACAGAGACGAGACCGGAGAGAGAGAGTATAGAAGGCCGTAAGTGCCAAAATGTCTCTCTCCACAAAAAACCTAAGGCTTTGCCATGACTCTTTCTTGACAAGATCAAGAAAGACATGACATGGAGAGGCAGAATCATGACATAAGAAACATCACCAGGTTGATGTTCAATATAAATAGTCACTATATGAATATATAACATTCAGAAAAATTAAGAAATATTAATTTAATCTGCATAATCTAGTTAATGATAATGAGTTAATATAACCGTCAAGCTATCAGTATTGGGCAGATATCATTCTGAATAATCGGTATCGGTGGAGAAATTCAGTATCGGTGCATCTGCACTTTTTTTCTAATAATTGTACATTTTTGTACCATTCACATTGCACAAATGCATGCAATTTAGCTACATCGTAAAATTGTTTCAAATTCCTGTGTGATCAGTCTGGATTTTTTGGATGTGAAACTGTGTTTTGTTTCTTTAACAAGCTGAATTGCTGATCAGAAAGATTCTGTTTCATTGAGATCTCTGACTTCTCTCTGACATTGTTGAGATCTCTAGAACAAAATACTTCCTTAATTCTGTCCAGGACAGCAAAATTAAATATTACAGAAAACTGATTTTACCTTCGAAAGGACAGATTTCCTACTGAACTGAACAGATCAAACAAGAAATGTGTTACATGTACTGTCTTTTTCTTTAAAACATTTGATGCAACAGTGGTACAAACCTGTAAACACATGCACACATAAACATCAGCGATCGATGTCTGTAATCCAACAGATCTGTTTAATCTGATCTGATATCAGATTGTATCTCTCTCTCTCTCTCTCTGAAACATCTGGTGTTTGTTACCCTCTCTGAGGTGGGTGTTACAGCAGGAAATAGAGGGGTCAGACATTTTATATACTGCACTGATTCATGGCCTAATAAGTCTGGGTAAGGCATAACATTTGTACATTTAGATCGATCAAAACTGCCACACAGCGTCAGGCCGCATACAGGCCGTCTACTAAACTCTCCTCACGCTGCTGTACAAGCATCAGACGACGAGACTGTCCTGTAATTTATCACATCTCATCTTCTGGAATTTCCTCTGTTTACAGGGGATGGTTTGTGTCTCGTTCAATGAAAATGATGAGTGTGTGCGCTGTTTATTTGTGTGGGGGATCAGACCAGGGAAAACACCGTATGGAGTTGTGACTTTCTTGTCATGTGCAATCAACTGTTGTTGATAAAACTAAAATACAAACCCCGTGTGAATTGTGTCGAATTAAAAATGACAAGCCAGTCGTTTTAGCGTGATCATCGAGATCTGAATATTTATTATTGCATAAATTTGTCATCGTAATACTTTATATTATTGGTTCCAGACCACCAATGTGGTTTTCTGAAGCAAAATTTTTCAAAAATGTCTTACATTACGGTTAAGATAAAATTCACTTTCATAAAGGTAACTTTTACAAATAACAATAACTGTGAATGATGAGACTCCACAGGGATATACAGTACATGTGCGTGCTTGATGCAAGTCTCTGAGGTCGTGGTTTGTCATTTTTTCAAGGTAAAGCAGGACAGCAGGAGATGTGAGAAGAGAAGCCAACTTCAGAGACCCTCCGAGATTCTCTCACCCCTTTCACTTGAGAGACAGAGAGGGTAGGATGGAGGTCTAAAAGGCTGTTTCCGGGTGAGGAGCAGAAGATGGCGTGAATGCTAAAGTAAAGGTGTGTGGCTGCAGGTCCCTGGAGGAGATCCTGTGAAGATCTTCACTCACTTCACCTCCTACTGACTCCTGCAGTGTCACGTCATGGCCTGGTCAGTGCTCACACACACAGAACCTTCCAGAAGCACACTAACACACACTGTCTAAAGGTCAATGCTCTCTTGGGTTGCAGGTGTTAGTGAACGTTTTGCAGGTTAAATGGACATTTTAAGACTTTATGACCTGAGTCCAGACATAGGTTCAGCACACACACAATGCTTTTCGGTGTGTGTGTGTGTGTGTGTGTGTGTGTGTGTGTGTGTGTGTGTGTGTGCGTGCGTGTGTGCATGTGTGTGTGTGGGAAGGGTAAACCCTACGGTATGAGGACAAAATGTCCCCACAAAGATGGCAATATCCAAACTCCTTGTCCTTGTGGGACATTTTTTGGTCCCCATGAGGAAACAAGCTTATAAATCCTACAGAATTAACTTTTTTGAAAATCTAAAAGAGCAGACAGTTTTGTGTCATTATTAGGTTTAGGGGTAGGGAATATGATATACAGTTTGTACAGTATAAAAACAATTGCGTCTATGGAATGTCCCTATAAAACATGGAAACCCAACATGTGTGCGCGTGTACGTGTTTAAAGCATCCTCTCATCTTATAATGTGACATGCTTCCGGCTGATGTCCATGTGCCCTTAAATGCTTTGCTTTACAGATCTTCACACAAAACCATTACACGATTCTTCTCTTAAAACAACATTGTCGCTGAGACCGTTTGCAGACAGTCTGCAATCATACAGATTTCAGAATTAGCAAACTATTTTATTTGAAAAAAAAAAACAAGTTTGTCAGTTTGACCAAAATTGTTTAGCTCTAGATTTCAAGAGCAATAAAATCTACGTGGAACAAACAGATGATTATGATTCTATTAGTCTATTAAAAGTATAAACAAAATCAATTAGACTCTTGCTCATTGTGTACAATGTGGACAAAACAGTTCGCAGTTCACAGTTTGCATAATATTGTCCACTCTCACTGTATTACACTGTAAAAAACTGTAATTTTACCAATGTTTTTAATTGTTGTTTTTTACAGGTTTAATAACAAAAACTGTTATTTTGTGGGGTTACTTTTTTACAGATTTCCCCAACATCAAAAGACTGCAAATTTACAAGAAAACATGCCATTTTACATAACAAAACTGATATTTTATGGTATTTTACTGGGGAAAATGACCTTTTTTACTGGATTTTTTCAAAGAGCATTTTCTAAAAACTGTTAAATTACAAAAAAAGACAATTTTACAAGAAAAACATGAAAAAAAACTTGTAATTTAATTTGACAAAACTGTTATTTAACAGTAATAACAGCTGCCCTAACTGCCAGAAAATTGTCGTTTTACAGGATTTTTTACAGTGAGGAAAAGCACATGTAAACTTTTCAGCTGGGTTATTTTTGCAAATTCAGTTGTTATTGTGTCATATGAAATAGCTTCTTCAGGGCATACATTTTTTTTATGATCTCTCTATTTTTTAATTCTTTTACATTTTGCAGACACACTCTTAAAAACAAAGGTGCCTCACAATGCCATAGAAGAGCCATTTTATGCTGAATGGTTCCTTAAAATAATTGTAATATCCGAAGAGCTGGTTTTACAAAAAAATGTTGCAGTGGAAAAGGGTTCTTTAGGCTAAAAAGGTATTTGACTGAACCTTTGACTGAATGGCTCTATAGGGAACCATAAATGACTCTCATGGTGTCGCTGAAGAACTTTTTGTATTTTAAAGACTAGTAAACTTACCAAGTGTATCAGGTATTTTACCGTCTGTCAGTTCCCTTTCTGTCGGTCTCTCGACGTTGTGTCGAACCGACAGAATGGGGTTTGTCTTGAGAACCTATCATCTTCTGAGTATTTAGAAAAGGCCAATGAAAATTGGCGAATGAAATTTGCATGCCGGGCTCCTCCCCGGATGTCCGGGTATAAGAGGGAAGCCGGCGTGCTCATTCATTCACCTTTTGTTCTTCAGAGCCTACGCATCTGGTGAGCTTCTCTACGATCTTGGTGATCATTCTTTCTGCTGGAATCTACGACGTGGACAGCGGACGGTCCCTTCCTGCAGTGACTCTCCCCTGGGCGTCTCGGCAGTTCCGGAGGTGTTCGAGCAAATTTCCTTTTCTAAAAGAGCAAATTTCTCCAGCGTGGCTTGTCCCGCTGTTCTCATGGGTGCAACACACTCATCGAGGAGGGGGACGGACACAATGCCTGCTTCCAGTACGCTGGGGCAGACGTTGTGGATACGTCCTGCCCGCACTGCGGGCGGTGACGATTCAGACGTTGCGTCACAGGTGGCTGTGTTCCCACGGGACTCAGCCACCACCTCGTTTGCTCCCCGTTCCGTGGCGGCAGGACTACGGCCCTGCCGTCCGCTATGGCAAGCAGCGAGGGTGATATGAGGATTACTGTGAGCGATAATCCGCCAGCCACGGCTCACGGACCGTTCACACCTCGTTTCGCTTGTCTGACCGTTCCCCAAAAAAGACGGTCCGCCGTCTTATTCCTCAATCACGTATTCGGACACGATGCGTGATGATGAGATTCTCTTGGGACACTCGTCGAGGAGAGGGACGGACACAATGCCTGCTTCCAGTACGCTGGGGCAGACGTTGTGGATACGTCCTGCCCGCACTGCGGGCGGTGACGATTCAGACGTTGCGTCACAGGTGGCTGTGTTCCCACGGGACTCAGCCACCACCTCGTTTGCTCCCCGTTCCGTGGCGGCAGGACTACGGCCCTGCCGTCCGCTATGGCAAGCAGCGAGGGTGATATGAGGATTACTGTGAGCGATAATCCGCCAGCCACGGCTCACGGACCGTTCACACCTCGTTTCGCTCGTCTGACCGTTCCCCAAAAAAAACGGTCCGCCGTCTTATTCCTCAATCACGTATTCGGACACGATGCGTGATGATGAGATGTCTCTTGCAGCATCGGGGGGTGACGTACTGCCATCCGACTCCGACGATTCCTCGGGCTCCCTCCCTCGGGGGGTCGAGCCCAGGAAGAAGCGGACGTCGAAATGTCAGCCATGCTTTCCCGGGCCGCCGTGAGTGTTGGGTTGCAGTGCCCGCACTGCCTCTCCCGGCGCTCGCGGCTGGCTACATGGCGCCTCGGGTTTGAGCGCGGCTCCAAGCCGCGCCCGCCCCCAGTGCCGTGTTTACCGGAAGTGCATGAGGAACTTTGTAAGACCTGGAACGCCCCTTCCCGGCACGTTTCACGTCAAACAAAGTTCTGTCACCCTCTCTTCCCTCGAGGTTGAGACAGCTGGAGGATACGTCGGTGTCCCCCAGGTGGAGTATGCCGCCGCGGTGCACTCGTGCCCGTAGGTGGCGGCCACCTGGGGGGGCTCGACCTAGACTCCCGTCCAAAGCATGTGGTGTCTCGGCATCTCTGGTGTCGAGAGCTTACATTGCGGCGGACCAAGCTGCCTCCTCTCTCCACGCTATGGCTCCTGCCAGGCCAGGGCGTTGAGAGAGCTCCACGAGGGTAAGACCGACCCAGCGCTTATGCAGGAACTCCGCGCCGCCACCGACCTCGCTCTACGGGCGACCAAGGTGACCACGCGGGCCCTGGGTCGGACGATGTCCACACTTGTGGTCCATGAGAAACTCCTCTGGCCAATCCTTGCGCAGATGAGTAACGCTGAGAAGGTCCGCTTTCTCGACGTACCCGTCTCGCAAGGGGGGGCTGGTTGGTGTTACTGTCGAGCCGCAGCGGCCCCGCTCACCCCCCGCCCGTCGGGGGGGCGCGAGACCCGCACGCGGCCTCCCCGGAGGGTTCTCGACAGTAAGAAGCAGTCCTCCGTGCCGCAACTCGGCCGCCTCGGCCGTCGAGTCCCGTGCACTGTCTGCTTCCCAGCAGCCCTGGTCCTCTTCAACGCCCTCCAGCTCTGGCGCCCCCCACTCAGGCGGCCCCCCCTGGAGGAGACAGCGAAGAGGAGACCATCGCCCCATCAGCAGCCGCGGGCAGCGGCTGTCATGGGATCACCTCAGGGGGATCGAGGCTACCATTGGGCCCGACCCCAGCCACAGCGCTGGTAGGTCGGATAGGGACGGTTCCTGCCCCGTCCCTCCATCTGCTGGCCCCCTCCGGGGGGCTAGCGCCCACTTACTCTCAAAAAGGAGAGTTTCCTCTCTCTCTGGGTTACCTCAGCCGCTCTCACCCTCTGCACGACGGTGAACGGCAAACTCGACGTTGCGTCATGGCAAAGCGCAATGTCGAGTATAAACACCAGCCCTCAGCACTCTCAGTCAGACAGTGCGTTGAGCTGCGCAGTCGCCAGGCAGGAAATATGGCAGAGCCGATCTCCTCCCCGGGGGGCCTCCCCTGGCAAGGAATCCGTACTGCTAGCCATCGAACCACCCTCCGCGGGGGCGATGAAGCAGATCAACCTCTAGTCCCCTGTCACAGTTCTGGGAGCCCCCAGACTGTCAGGCGGGCTGAGGAAGACGATCCGTCTCGGCTACGCGATTCAGTCGCTACACGTCCGCCCAAGTTCCGGGACGTCCTTTTACCTCAGGCAGAGGCAGGGATGCCCCCGTACTTCGGGCGGAGGTCGCCTCCCTTCTGGTGAAGGGAGCGATCGAGCCCGTCCCACCGGCCGAGGTGTTCAGCGGGTTTTACAGCCCGTACTTCATTGTCCCTAAGAAAGGCGGAGGGTTGCGCCCTATCTTGGGTCTGTGTGTTCTGAACAGGCACCTACACTAGCTGCCTTTCAGGATGGTCACGCAGAAGCGCATCCTGGCGTCCGTCAGGCGTCAGGACTGGTTCATGGCAATCGACCTGAAGGACGCGTACTTTCATGTCTCGATCCTCCCTCGACTTCGGCCGTTCCGACGGTTCGCGTTCGAGGGACGGGCATATCAGTACAGGGTCCTCCCCTTCGGTCTGTCCCTGTCTCCACGAGTCTTTACGAAGGTCGTGGAAGCCGCCCTCCTTCCCCGTTGGGAAGGAGGTGTGCGGGTACTAACTATCTCGACGACTGGCTCAAGTTTGGGCACACTCTCGAGATCTGTGGTGTACACACAGGGACCTGGTGCTCCGGCACCTAGATCGGTGGGGCCACAGGTCAACTGAGATAAGAGCAAGCTCTCCCCGGTGCAGAGCATCCTCTTTCTCGGTATGGAACTCGACTCTGTCCTCACGGGCGGCCCCGCTCACCCCCAGGGGGGGGCGCGAGGACTAGCGCGCCCGGTCAGTGTTGAACTGCCTGAGATCAGACAGTCAGCGGTCCCCCTGTAACAGGAGGCTCCTGGGATTCATGGCATCCTCGGCGGGGGTGGCCCCCCCTCGGGTCGATGCATATACGACCGCTCCAACACTGGCGGCAGAGTCAAGTTCCTTGGAGAGCGTGGCACACCGGCAGCAGGCGTTGGTCACACGCTTTTCTGCCGACACACCCTAAGGGGTGCCGTGTGCAACGGGCAAGCAGTGTCGGGGCGGTGGACGGGCCCCCGCCTGCGTTGGCATTCAACTGCCTAGAGTTGTGGGTTGTGCTACTTGCATTGAGGGACTTCCTCTCGTGCAGGGAAGCACGTGCTGGTCCGGTCGGACAGCACAGCTGCTGTGGCGTATTCTTCACTCACAGCAGCTAACATGACTCGCCCGACGCCTCCTCCTCTGGAGTCAGCAGGTGATCAGCTCCCTGCGAGCCACACACATCCCAGGCGTCCTGAACCAGACAGCCGATGTGCTCTCTCGTCAGTTGACGCCTTGCGGAGAGTGGCGACTCCCTCCCCGCGCAGCCGGCTCATTTGGGGGCAGTTTGGCCAGGCACAGGTGGTCCTGTTGCCTCCCCGAACTCCTCCCATTGTCCGCTTGGGTACTCCCTGTCCGAGGACCCCCGGCACGGATGCCCTTGCGCACAGCTGGCCGCGGGACAAGCGGAAGTACGCTTCCCCCCAGTGAGCCTCATTGCACAGGGCCTGTGCAAGGCCAGGGAAGAGGAGCATCAAGTGGTACTAGTTACGCCCCTTCGGCCTAACCAGGACTTGGTTCTCGGAGCTGAGGCTCTGACAACAACTCCCCCCTGGCCGCTCCCCCTGGCGGACAGCTTCCCCAGGGGAAGGGGCACGTTACGGCATCCCAGGCAAAACCTGGTCTCCATGTCTGGACGGGACGAGGAGATCCTGAGTGACCCACCCCCAGTCCGGTTGGGACGTCACTCAGGCTAGGGCTTCGGCCACTGGGCGGCTATACGCCCATAGGTGGCGCCTCTTCTCGTCCTGGTGCTCTTCTCGGCGAGAAGACCCGCGGAGTTGCTCGGTCGGGTACGAGCTGTCCCGTCCTCAAGAGAGACGGGGGAGTAACCTCTCCCCCTCCACACTGGGAATGTATGTAGCCGCTACGGCCGCTCATCATGACCCAAGTGCTGGGTAGCCTCTGGGACAGCACGACCTGGTCATTAGGTTCCTAAGGGGCGCGAGAGGGTGACCACCTTACCCGCGCTCCGTACCCTCTTGCGACCTAGGTGGCGGGCCTCAAGAGGCCCCGCCCCCTTCGAGCCTCTCGGGGTTGCCGCTCTTTCTCAGTCTTGATAAAGACGGCTTTCCGCATGGCGCTCACCTCCAAGAGGGTAGGGGATCTACAAGCACCCTCCGTGTCCACAGATTGCCTAGAACTCGGGGCCGGGATTCTCACGTTATCTTGAGACCCCGCCCCGGCTACGTGCCCAAGGTTCCCACCACTCTCCCGAGAGACCAGGTGGTGAACCTGCAGGCGCTCCCCACCGGGGAGGAAGACCCAACCTATCCGTGTTGTGTCCAGTACGCGCACGGCGCCTCTACTTGGACCGCACGCAGAGCCCAGAAGCTCTGAGCAGCTCTTTGTCTGTTTCGGAGGTCAGCAGAAGGGAGGGCTGTCTCCAAACAGAGGCTGGCGCACTGGATCGTGGATGCCCTCGTTAGGGCATACCGATCTCATTTCGCCCCTGCCCGTTGGGAGTGAGGCACACCCCTCATGGGCACTGGCTCAGGGCGCCTCTCTGGCAGACATCTGCAGAGCTGCGGGTTGGGCTATGCCCAACAACTCCGTGAGGTTCTAATACCTACGCGCGGAACCGGTGTCAGCCCGCATCCTGGCAAGGTGTGGGACCGGCAGCCGGTAGGGCGTACGCCTGCGGAAGCCCTTCCCCCTCCGGGGGGAGCAGTGGCGATCCCGCCTCACTTCTTTCCCCTCGGGTAAAGAACAGGCATTCCATCCATCACTAAGCACCCTTCCAGGGGACAGGCTGGGCAGAGCAGCCCTGCCCCCTTAGGCCGGGGAACAGTTGAGTTATCTCCCACATAGCTCTAACCGGACCTAGTGCTCCAGACGTGGTAACCCCCCCTCCGTGGGCTGTTCCGTCTGATGTATCCTCATGAATGGTTCCCACCTTGGCAACCCATGACCTCCCCAGGTGGACTCCCACCTTGCGGTTAACTCCTGCAGTCCGCACATTCCTCCCATGAGTTCTCCCCTGATGGTGAGACCATGTGGTGTCTCCACTAATTCCTCCCTACGGTAGGTAGTGGCCTCTGCAGCGTTTTTCCCCCAGGGGGAATTATGCTTACCCAGTGGCCCGTACGGTGCCGGGCGGCTTCTCGCCATTTAGAGAATCAGGCCTCCGCCCGTGACGGCCGGCGTTAGGGGGCTTCCCAACTTTTTGTGGAAAGCTCTGGGTCCCCCTTCCTCTCCACTGGAAGGTCATAATTTCGCGCTAGCGTGTTCGTCTGACTCGCCCAGGCCAGTCAACGTCGCTCCGCAGAGATTGTGACGCGGCTCAGTGCTGTGGCGTTTTCCATAGGAACCCCATTCTGTCGGTTCGACACAACGTCGAGAGACCGACAGAAAGGGAACGTCTTGGTTACGGATGTAACCTCGGTTCCCTGATGGAGGGAACGAGACGTTGTGTCCCTCATGCCACAACACTGGCCGCCCACCCCAGCGGTCGGGGGAGGATGCTTTAGGCTCCTCAGACCAAAGGTGAATGAATGAGCACGCCGGCTTCCCTCTTATACCCGGACATCCGGGGAGGAGCCCGGCATGCAAATTTCATTCGCCAATTTTCATTGGCCTTTTCTAAATACTCAGAAGATGATAGGTTCTCAAGACAAACCCCATTCTGTCGGTTCGACACAATGTCTCGTTCCCTCCATCAGGGAACCGAGGTTACATCCGTAACCAAGACGATTTCAAATCACATTTTGTTTAAACACGTTTGATTATTAAACACCTTCCACGTGATAAGATTTTAACAGAGAGACACACAAGGGTCTGAGCTTATATTCATAATCATAAAGGCAGAGGAATCATTCTCAGACATTCTAGAGATCAACAGACCCACAGGAAAACAGATGATCAGGTGCTGCTCTTTGGCTTTGGCTAGATTTTTTCGGCAATTTTTTATTTTGTTTTATTTCTTTGTTTATTTCATTGCTGATGTTCTTACCTAGGAGCATGTTGGCAGAGGTTCTAATGTTATGTGAGTTCAGCCGTCAGATGAATCTTTTGTGCCTCTGTAAACCTGCATGTTAATGTAGGCTTCCAGAGCACGTAGATCAGACACAGTAAAACAGATAACAAAAATAAAATGAAGTGAATAAAAATCTATAAAAAACCTTCAGATTGAATGAATAATGTTGTGCATGTAGGTGTGTATCGAAGTTTAATACTCTCTATACTGTTAAACTGTAAGACAGGCGAATCGCAGAAGGCCAATAGCACAGCTCAATAAAGTCAATAGTATTTTGCATTGCTGTAGTGACTGTGATATGTGATGTTTAATGAAACCTGCTGAGGCCCCTGAGAGACACATTAAGGGCCGGATCTTCTTCTGAGAGCTCGGGATTGTAAGTTCAGAGGCTTTTGGTTGCTCCCAGAGGAACACAGAGAAACAAATTAGCCGCACACTGAAAACATGTTTCTCATAGGTGTGTGACTCCATATACCATTTATCAATAGATTCAGTCTCTCTCCTCACTTAGAGCCCTTAACAACATTCTGTGTAGATGGACAAACACACTATATCAATAAATTAGAAGAGGAATAGTCTATTTCTTTTAAATTTTTATGGCAAAAAATATTTCCCATGAAAAAAGCAACTGTCAGTTATTATTGAGCTTGTGGTTTATGTTATATACAGTAAACTGTATGGATTATATTGTTAGTGTTTATATTTTAAAGCTTTCTGTTGTAACGTGAAGTTACGTTTGAACAAGATTACACAAACACACACTTGTCGTTCACCTATGTTTTGAGTTTAAAAAAATATATAAATAAAGTAAATAATGTTAATACGTTTCTTTTAGCAGTAGGATAGTCTATACGCCTCATCGTGACATTTTTTACATATTTCAATCTGCAATCTTTGCCATCTCTGTTTAAAACATAAAACTACAGGTTACGTATCTTTGCGTGGGATGAGGTCAAGCGACTACAAACGGACATTTTCTGCAAAATGATATCTTACAGTCTCAACTTATAAATCATTATTATAAGCTTAACGTACTTCGGGGTGAGGAGACAATTTTGAACACAGTTTTTTACCAAGTACTTACTCAATAACTTGGTCGGTAATTTACTTTTATTTATTTTTAACCATGAAAAGTTACGAGTTGCAGCTTTAATTTGTAAAATGACCAGTATGCACCTATTATTTACACAAACATACTTCTGATTATTATATTAAACACTGGCGTCACTTGTCTTAAAGCTGTTCCTGGCACTTCATAAAAGCAATAAACTGCGAGTGGCCGAGAAATGACCTTGATTTTATCACAGTTCAGAGGGTCGGCGATTTCACTGGCAGGTTTAATGTTTAAAAATTACCTGTGGTCAATGAATTAACATTTTAAACATGCCATGATTGCAGCTCTATACATCATTTCCATATTTCAATTAATATTCAAATGATGTATAGCATTTTATATGCAAATATGTAATATATTCAGGATTAGCTGTATTACCTTTAATCAGTTGCTGTCCTGAATTTGCAGCTCTGTTCTTAATAAGCTGTTTCTCAGCAACTTCCTCTTACTTATTAGAATACAATACACTGACGCTGGTCACAAAAAATCTCTAATATTATTTCTCACAATTAACGAAGAGTTGAAAACACAGGGCCAAGTTAATTTGCTCCTGCAACAGGCGTACGTACACGCGCGGCGATCGAAGGTGGTAAACAGTCCCTGACTTGCTCAAAATCAGTCAAGTGCTACGAATCTAATTTGAATATATGAATGTTTGCTTTGTCTGTTGTGCTAAACTGAGCATGAGGTTCGAGGGCAAATTGAGGGTCTGAGTTATCGCTGCCCAGCACTTGGAATAACTGCAGGCAGGTTGGAGTCCAATTCTGTTCTTTGTTTGACAATCAGATTCATTGAATCTCTGAGAGAAATAAAATACCTGTGTGAACAGATGTCTAATTTTCCCTCTGAGATCTGCTTATGATGTTAGTAAACCTTTTTTGCACCATAATTTACCATTTCCACCCATTCTTTGACACTCTGAGCATCTGACGTCGTTTTCATTCCCGTCTACAGTATGTGATGTGCATTATTGAGGTGTAAATGTGGACTGTCATGTGATATTGTAAAAGTTATGTTTTCATAGTAGAGAAAAAATATGTATTTGAAAGAATCGTGTGTGTGATTCCTCTTGACATAAGGCATTTAAAGCCTTGCACTAACTCGATAGTGAAAACCTCTAAATAAAGAGTCCTACACCTTCACCTCTCCAAGCGGCCTGCCGAGACACATTCTCACTGTGTGTGTGTGTTGTGGAGTGTAGAGATGTAACCGTGAGTGCGTAGACGGCAGTAAACGCATACTGCCGTAATGGATAGGTTTATTTTAGAAACAACCATCTGCTATCAATCTCTCTCTCGCTCTCATTCACTCAGGGAAAACGATAAAGACAGATTCTGTCGTGAGCTGGAGCCCGAGCTTCTCTGGAGGCTGAAATCTCAGGCATTTCCTGTACCAGTAATAAAAATGAGCGGGCTTAAAAGTGACATCTCACAATTTACTCTTATTTGTGTCTATAAAGTGCGTTCCGCACCTCTCGACTCATTCGCTGCGCCGGTGTAAGAGCTGGACATTAACAATGTCCTGAGAAAATGGAAATTCTATCCCCTTTTATTAAAGTACCTGAGCTCTGTCCAGCAGGCCTGCAGACCTCAGAGGAGATATTTTCACCTTGCGTCACCTTTCCTATCCTTCAATTTATGCTCGGGTGTTCTTTCTAATCCGCACGATCTGTAGGTAGGATGAGAGAGAGAAAACGGGTCATGAAAATGTCAGACACGGAATGCATAAAGCAAACTTTAAAATATTTATTTTTAGACGGAGCCAATATTTCACAAGTTTGGGTGAAGTCAGTGGTGTTGTTGTGGTAATGGGTGGGGTCGATTAAGAGATGCGGGGTGTGGTTGTGGGTGGAGTTATGTGGCGTGGGTGGAGCTTACGCTGAGATGTGGGTGTGATGTGTGCCGTGTTCAGTGGTGCAGGGTGCTTAGTGTGGGCGTGACGTTGGGTGGTGTGGGCGTGGTTAGTGTGTCTAAGGTAATCATGGGAACTGATCCAGGGTTTCTGCTTTTTATTTAACCAAGCAAATGCTGATACAAACTCATGTGAACTTGTGCAATGATCAGTCATAATCTGCATTTTTTTTCACACACACGTTTGCTTATCTTTCTAAATGTCGACATTCCATAGACTTGTTTTCATAAACAGTTCATTATAAACACTATAACCTAACCCACACTGTAACCTTGAGGTCGTCATGTAGCGCAAGTAGCGGCTGGCGTGTTTTTTGTATCGTGATGGATATTCGAGTGAAACGGCTTCTGAAATTAGAAGAAATGAAGGGCGGGACTTGATTTCGTCCATCGAGAACTAATTGGGTCATTGTTTCGGGGGAGGGGGCGGGGTTAACATTTTTTCATTAAAATTATGAAGGCACACAAATAAAAATAAACAAAGTGCACAGATAAGTCATGTATAAAAAACATTACAGTATTCCATAACAATACGAGTTTTTCAATGACTTTCTGAACAATCTGCATTTTTACATCATTGTTTTGTTGTTGTTGTTTTTTCTTAGATTCGTCAGGTTTTTCTCACTTTTTGATACTAATTTGTCCCCAACATATGCTTAAGTCGACTCCCATACACACAAACATGATCCATACAGAAACGGTTAGGTCTACTTTCAAGTAAAATTCTCTGTTTTTATACAACATGGAAAAGACACTTATTGGCTAAAGCAAACATTTCAGTCACACAAACTGAGGCTCTTTAAACTCCACAAACTGTAGATATTTTATGTGGTAAATTTTGATTTTTACATTAGCTGAATGGATAGCCAATGTTCCAGGTCATTGTAAGAGCTGAGAAATGCACAATCAGTTGAGGTCTATATTTTAGGATTTTTAGGAAATAACAGTATAATTTCGGTCTGCTTCTCACAGAGGACTATCATACAGCTTAAAAATAGATTTAAACTACTTTGCGTTTGGTTACCGTGAACTATATGAATTGTATGGAAAATTGTGTGAAGATGCTTTAAAAGTCTGAAAGAAGAAACAGCACGTTTGAAAAGACATGAGGGCCAGCACATATTGAATTCATATTTTTTCCTGTTTGTCTGTATGGATCAAACTGAAGGGCCAATGAAAGCAAGCCATTGCGTAAATTATGTTTTTATTTTTTATGTTATGTTAACACCGAACATGGACAGTCACTACGAAAAGTTGACAGGATTTACCATAAACACCAAACGATGGAGAAGTTCATAGATCAGGCACTGAGAGAAATATATAAATCTGTATTTGTGTGTGCGGGGTGACATGTCCTGTTACTTCGATTAGACGTCTCTAACTGTGGTGTGGTAGGGACTGCGTTGCGTCCTAATGCTCACAGATTGACAGGCGTGCTACAGCACACAACATTCCGCCCGGCCTCTGCGGGGACAAACTTTTATCTCGTCAAAGGGCTCATATGCGACGGAGACAGAGCACGTCAATGTCAGGCATTTGAGAAGAGAACGTTAATGTGACTTCAGTGCTGTCACCTTACGGAGACACTCGGAGACGCTCAGAGGCCAAACCCATTACGTTAATGACCGTCCAATCGCCATGACCAATCAAATATGCCGACTCGCCCCCCGCATGTCTAAATGCATCCGCGGACGCTGGCAGGCGAGCAGGAGCAGAGGGACTTTATTTTGACAGCGACTAAGGGATGCTTGACAGTAGCGTGCCAACGAGCATCATTCACCGGCCCGCCGTCCTCCACAAACAACAGCCGTTTCAGTCCGTTCTTTTGTTCTGAGAATATATTCATTTCATTTACAGTTACTGGAGGGCCTCCACTGACTGTGTGCATGAATGTTGATATTTATTGATGTAGAAATGATTCTTTTTCTCTCCTTTTTTGGCTTCATTTCCAGGGAATTTCTCCAACTCTTGTCACATTCAGACGGACAGAGAAGCTGCTCTGATTCCAAGAGTCCTTTAAAACAAAAGACTGATTGAATACATTTCTGTAAAACTATAGAGAACCAAACAAAATCTCAGCGGGTTTCCGCACGCATCATTCATGCGCTGTGGGACGAGATGGTTTCTGGGCTGGTGAGCGGATCTCTGCTGGAGAAATCTCTGTCAGAGCTCCACAACAACAGAATAACACACACAATCTCAACAGTTAACCATCAGACCTAATTAAAGAAATAGTCTTCACTCAAAAACAGTTTACTCACCCTCATGTCCCTCCAAACCTGTGAAACCTGGTGGAACAGAAAAGGAGAAGTTTAGAGAAATCTCCACATTGATCTCTTGAATAAAAGCGCATGTAACCTGGCCTTGTCGAGTAAAAATACAGTTAGTCCATATGACAAATATACTGTACTTCACATCTTTTAAGTATAATCATGTACCTGGTGTGAGGAACAGATTCAAATGTACTGTAATCGGTTATTTCGTGAGAAATTATGCATGTATCAATAACATTTGCATGACCAAGTGATATCAAAGACCTTTTTATAAGATTATTGAGATTAATATTATTGCTTTCATGTTCCTTTGAAAATAGTGAACTAGGTGAATAAATAATAATAACAATAATAAAAAATAACAGCATATATAATATATAATAATTGTTATTAATAATAATAATAATAAATTAGTATTGTTATTTTATTAACACATAATAACATATCATAATTAATATTCATTTCATTTAAATTAAAATCAGTATTTGAATTGTGTCTTGACCATCTATAATAAATGTTCAAGGTCTTAAATGAAGTATTAAAAGAAGATTTCTGCAGTCTTTACACGTTTGCATATAAATTCCTTGCTAAATTAATATTTCTGCCCATTTTCTGCCCAAATTAGTCATCTTTATATTGAAATATGATAATCCCAGCTATAATTTCAAATGAAAGACAAAGACTACATGTACAGTATTTACCTAATTTATGGCTAAATTACAACAGAAATAAATATTGAGCTCTTTTATTTGCATAATTCTTATTTTCTCAGTGTTGAACCTGCAACCTTGATGGAATGTTTCAGTGTGCGCTTGAATTCTGTTGCTCTAGACGTCCGTGGTCTCATTCCTAACCGATTCAGGTAAACAAACATAAACTCACGCATACACATAGCTACACACACGGAGTTATGATAACCCCTAACAGAGCGGCAGAGAGTGTGTTAGTGCGGCTCTGTGGCCGGAGACATTAAGCAGGTGGTTTATAATGAAGCTGATTTTGACCTTTTAATGCCGCAGTCATTGATTGAGAACAGCAGCAGGCTTTGCTCCGTCCAGAGGTGATAGATTATTTAATTAACTATTGACCTTTCTGCCGCCCATTCATCGATGAAAAGGCTTTTATGACAGAGCTGCATTTAGACGCACGGCTGCTGAGTTTTGATTTTGGATTTACTGTGTCTGTTCCTTGTGTGTTGTGTTACTGTAAAACTCTTCAGACCTGCTGTTTAATTTTAAATGACACAACGGCTGCTTTTATACCAAGAAGGTGAACATGCATGAAAACCCAATAAAATAATCCCTGGATGATCTATTTGTCAGACGGTACAGTATATTACAGCACTACGTGCTGCATTTGACCTTACATGTGACAAATGAACTGAACTGAATAACCATCCTTTTAAATATCCCCTCTTTGACTTAATATTTCGGAAAGTTGAAAATACAAAACATAACCATATTTATATTATGAAATAAATGTTTCATCAAAACTGTAATAGTTTCCATATTAATTTGTTGCCACAGTTCAAAACTACGTTTTATTATCATTTTCAGACTTCTTTCATTTTAAGTTCCGTTTTGTCTCCAGTGTAAAACCAGAAGCAAAACCAGTTGAGAATCAGTGCCGTATGTGAATATTTCACTGCAATCCCATTCTCTATGTGGATATTCCTCCTCATTCTCTCTGTGTTTTACTGCTGATCTATTACAACTGTTCCTCTCAGCACGATTTCTGCCTCCCACTGATCCAGAATCAGTGCACGAATGTTTCCACAGATGTCAGATTCGCTCCCCGTAGAGAGACATGCGCCGTACTCTCCTGAGCGCCGTTAAAGAGAGATGCATGTCTTACCTTCTAGAGCAAAGAGTAAATTGGCCTCGAGAGGTTTTCATCTATTCAACCTGTTCATCAGCACGGAGAGACGGACAGAATGAGAGAGAGACAGAAGAAGAGTGAGGGAGGCCTGACGTTTCTCAATGAGAAATGATGACAAAAGAAATATGAAGGGTTTTGTACTTATTCAACAGTCTCTCTCTCTCTCTCTCTCTCTCTCTCTTTCTCTTTTCGAGCTGTGAGGGTAGCTCACAGAGACTCAGAATACATTGTGACAGATATACACTGAGAATGTTGACTATAGTGATGAAAGCAGTGGACAGTTGAGTGAGTCCTCCACCAGTGTTATTTACATTTAAGGTTTCCTGATTTATTTTCTTTCTCTCTTTTTGTGTAAAGGTGTGCTGTGTGGCTCCAACTTAATAAAGTATAAACAAAATTTCATCCCCTCATCGCTGTATCGGATCTCATCTGCATGATCAAATATTTGTTGTTGTTTCTGAGATTTTCTGATTATTTGTTTTTTGCTCACACGCACAACCATAAGATGAGCATCGGACCGCACACAGGTTCATGCTGCAGGTCTGACGCCATCAATATTTATTGCTTATTGTTTAGAGATATACAGACCTGCAGATTATACACGCACACACACAAAGACACACACACTCCTGTGTGGTGGAGATATCAGTGAATATCTGTCGCGTTCTCTCTGTTCTATTAAAGAATGACACTGGGGGACATCACTGAGACTGTAAATATTTAATAACTTCTCTGGGTTATTCATAAAACAGACTCTTTCTACCTCACGCACACACACACACGGGCTGCTTCAAGGCCCGCTGAATGACAGTCAGATCACACATGGCTCAGCGGGACAACAGATCACCTCACTCTCGCTTTCCAGCACACTTACTGCACTGATTTTTGTGGGACAGATTAAAAAAATTGCGCATGATAGATTTCAAATGTTAAATTTGAAAAAAATCTTATTTTGCTATTTAAAACACTAATGTTGGAGTTGTGAGGGCCCTTTTGTACTGTGTCTCTTTCTACTCTCGATTGTTGCCCTTGAACATCAGAACATAAGCCAAAGCTCGGTGTGTTCTAGAAGCATCTCTCCGTATGGAGTGTGTCGCATCTGCATGTGATGTGACTGTGAGGTTTGCCTCTGAGCGGTCAGCTGCGACGTGCAGTCAGCTGCGTGCAGGCGATGAAGTCTTGTGTTTATTTTCGTCTAAATACTAAAAACTTTAATGTAATAAACTAATATTGCACACACAGCTCACCTTTGCTAGCTTTCAACAGTTTGTAAAGCATTATAAAACTGACCTCATTCAAGTACTGTAAGTGCAAATGGGCAGTTAACGGTCTTTACTGTGATGTGTTCAATCATCCAAATTATTATTTTATAACTATGCATGTTTATGCTTTTATTCATTTAGAGACAATATAGAATATTCATATATTAAAAATCAACAAAGTCAGGGTTAAAAAAGAAAAACTCACTATCAACTTTTGCATACTTTTCAAAATAAAGACTCAACGTTTTTAATTGAGATGTAATGTGTCAACTTTACCGAGAGATTGTGTGTGCTGTAGGTGACAGCTGTGTGTTTCGAGGCAGGTGCATTCGTGTAACTTAGTTACATTTTCCCTGCAGACTGACATAATATTTCAAAACTCTAGCTAGATTCCTCAGGAGTGATTTATCATGCAGATATGCAGTGCATGTGTGCTCATAACAGCAGCTCTGTTGCGTTAGTAAGACATTCAGCAGGGTGGATCCCTTATAAGAGATGTTGTCTTGAGAAGAATGTCCACCATCCGTCAGTGAGATTCAGAAATGTGAGCTGCTCCAGTAAAAGCTGAAGAATGGGAAAACCCTCTCTCACTCACTTTCTCTCTCTCACACACACACACACGCACACACTCTGTCTCTCTTTCCATGAGCAAGTGACGTCTCTCCAGTAGCCCTGTACATCCGTTCCTCATTAAAGTCTCATCAATTCTGGCTAAATTTAACACACGCCCCTCGCTGTGGACCACCAGGTCTCTCATTCACACGGTCTATTCTGTTTCCCCCCTTTCCGATGGTCTTTAATTTAACCCCAGGAAAACTTTTTTAACATAAAGAAATGAATCGTCTGTGAAATTGTCTGTCTGTGTGTGTGTGTTTTAGAAAGGGTGTTGACACTTTACAATAAGTCTGTATTTGATAACATAAATGTTATCAAATGCATTAGATAAATGCATTAGCTAAAATAAACTGAACAATATAGTTTCCTTCTTGAAAAGTTGAATTCTTAATAATTCATAATTATTCATAGGCTTGAGTCTAGCTAGGGGTTGAGAAGACACAAAATGATTTTATCAACAAATAACTGTGTGGAGTCATTCAAGTAAGTGTGAGAAACTTTCAAAACAACTCCCCTTCCAGCCCACCCCATATTCTATCTGTAAGCCAAGCAGATGTCTTGTTCAGCTAACATATCAAAAAATAAACAAAAATATGTTACCTTTAAAGCAACATTCCTCAAACTTCTCTTCTGTATGGGTAACAGCAGGAATATTTCTGTGTCCATCAGACTGCATACACTAAAATGCAGTTGTGAATGCCGTTTTGATGAATTATTTACAGAAAAGCTGTCGTGGAAACAAAGTCAGAAGTGACACAGTCACATGATCCTGACACACACATGGGCGTTAAGAGTGTGTGTGTGATCGCAGAACCCCCCCCCCCATCAGCACTCACTGTGTGTGTGTGTGTGTGTGTGTGTGTGTGTGTGTGTGTGTGTGTGTTTGTATATCCCGGTGGGGACCTAAACCTGAATACACACCAACACATGGGGACTCGTGTCACTGTGGGGACCAAAATTGAGGTCCCCAGGGGCAAAAAAGCTAATAAATTGTACAGAACAATATTTTTTACAAATCTAAAAATGCAAAAAGTGTTCTATGATCTTTAGGTTTAGGGATAGGGTTGGGGGTAGGGGATAGAATATACAGTTTGTACAGTATAAAAACATTACGCCTATGGACTGTCCCCACGGGGATAGTCAACCAAAGCCTGTGTGTGTGTGTGTGTGTGTGTGTGTGTGTGTGTGTGTGTGTGTGTGTGCGCGCGTGTGTGCGTTCATGTTTGTATATCCCGGTGGGGACCTAAACCTGAATACACACCAACACATGGGGACTCGTGTCACCGTGGGGACCAAAATTGAGGTCCCCAGGGGCAAAAAGCTAATAAATTGTAAAGAACAATATTTTTTACAAATCTAAAAATGCAAAAAGTGTTCTATGATCTTTAGGTTTAGGGATAGGGTTAGGGATAGGGGATAGAATATACAGTTTGTACAGTATAAAAACATTACGCCTATGGACTGTCCCCACGGGGATAGTCAACCAAAGCCTGAGTGTGTGTGTGTGTGTGTGTGTGTGCGTGTGTTTGTTTGTGTGCGTAATTTCCACTGGGGCCAGGGGGGACATGTCCCCCTCACTTTTCAAAATCCCGTTCGTGTCCCCCTCACTTTCAAATTGGTTTGTAATGATTTTTTAACCTCACGCCGTCATCGCCACGGAGAAGTAGAGGGTGTCTTCAGGACAAAGAGAGTCTGCCTGCCTGTGTCGATGCGCGCATCGCGTGCACACGCTACAAAAGATCACTGAAAGATTGTTTTCAATCACGTGGTTTTGATTTGAATTTAATAGAAATTTGCTTTTACGTGGTTGTTGTTTCGGTAGGCAATGTTAAGCTGTTTCCTTATAATGGACTTCTATGGGGAAGAAACGCAAGGCGTGATTTATTACTTTTTTCGTTTGATAAGGACTCGTTCTTTTAACAGCAGTTAGTGTTTATGACAAGATTTGACAGAAACGTGGGCTTCCCTGGTCGTTGTTTAGGTATTTTTAATTTGTGATAGGATTCAAATCAAAAACTTTTTCCGCCATTTTGTGTCCCCTCCACTTCTCAAACCAAAGTTACACCCTTGGTTGAAACAATCCAGCATTTGGAGTTAAAACAACCCAACATAGGTCAATTTAAACCCAGCAGTTGGTTTTGTTCATAGGACTATTTTACTCAACATTGGGTTAAAACAACACAGCATGTTTTTGAGTGTAGGGATAATTTTGTCCGCTGAGCACAGCAATACACACGCAGAATCCAAATAAACTGCCAAATGTAAAACACAGACTTGTGATGTGGTCCAAAATATAGTTTAAACTTTTCCTTCTACTTCTTAATCCCACAGTTTGTTAAAACATTTTCACGGTAGTTTAAACTCAGGATGAGAATTGATAAGTGAATTTTCTGAAGTCTTGTTAATGTCTCATATAAAGAGTGCCGCGATCCCCTTCAGGCATTGTGACGCAGTCCAGCGGAGCCCAGCCCGCTCTACAATCTGTGAGAGAACAGCCTACAGCCGCTGGTGTTCAATCAGAAAGAACCACATCTGCATATTCCAGCACCTCCTACCACACACACACATGCAGAATGAACGATGCTGAACTTTCTGCAGAAGTTTGTTTACAGATCTTTGCCGTTCTGTGTGTTTTAGAAATTCCCAGTGGTTCTTGCCAGCGAGAAAATAAAAAGATCCGTTACAATATTCAACCCCCCCCCAAAGCTCCTTCTGCGTTATTAAACCTAACATGAAGCAATTATTTAATTTTAATATAACGTTATGAGAAAACAAGCAATTTACAGTTTAATTGGTCTTATTTTCATGAAGCTAACCTCTGTTCATAAAAACACACATTTTGCTACCGAGCACAGATGAAAATGTAATTTTCTTTCATCTTCCTGTCATTGAAATGCATGTTGCAATAGAGAATGAAAAAAGGATTTTATAAACATAACCTACTAATGTGTTTAACTCGGGTTCATTTCAGTAATTAGTGATTTAATGGGAGTTTAAGGCTTTTAAATGAATTTAATTCAGAGCGGAGCGGCGAGATGGAGGATTGCGGTTTGAACGGGGTGCAGAAACGTGAGGCGGCCGTCTGCAGCTATAAACTATATGCAGAATAAACCTGTTCGTTTTAATATTTAAACCTTAAATCTTATTGAAATTGGTCTGGACATCTCAGAAGCTCACAAACAATACATGAGGGTAGACGAACGATAACATTTTTTTAAGTTCCAGTCGTAGCTGCCTGTGGGTCGTAATACTGGGGAAATACTGAGTTGATTCTCAAACATAATGTTTGTCTGTAAGAGGTGGAAGGAACTAGTCTTGCATTGCCAGACTGCTGGATGTCAGCCAGGACCCCCTGACTGTAAATGGCTCAAGGCCCCTTGCCTTTTCAAGAATAAAATTGTTATGGTAGCCCCCTGGACCAGTGAGACCCCCCAATCGCTCACACCACTATAGCATCGGCCCTACTGTCAGCAGAAGTCTTGTACATTTTGCAATCTATTTTAGCCAAAAACCTCTAAAGCAGTTAATTATCATCAAATATTATAATACTTTGTGATCAAAGTAAAAAGTCTCTGAAGGTACTGCACAGTTCTGCTCATATGCCTTAAACAAACTTAAAATTAATTCTACTTTAAAATGTAAAATATACATTCAGCCTGATATCTTCTAAACCAGTGGTTCTTAAACCCCCCAAAAAAATCAAAAATCCTCCCCATAAAGACTTATAATGTTAATTGAACCAAAACCATATTCAGTTATAATGCTGGTACATCAATAATTTTTGGTTGGTGGTCTTATTTTTTTTGTTTGATTGCATAGTTTCATAAAATGCCACAAAATCTGTGGGCCCCCCAGATCCATCTTGGGGCCCCCAGTTTGAGAACCACTGTTCTAGACACAATTACATTTCCAGGTGGACTGGTGCTCCCCACATACAAGATGTTGTGCCAATCAAGCCTGGTGATTCCAGGCATCACATTTTTGTGTCCAATATGTATCAGACAGAAAATATATGTGTGATGCCGTGATCAGAGACACGGCTAATGCCCAGCTGGTCTAGCTAGTGTGTGTGTGTGCGCGAGTGTGTGTTTGTGTGAGATGGAATGTCTTAGCGGTTCACATGCTCCTCTAATTACCAGGTTTGTCTCACAAACATCTGAAACCTGCTGGAAGTTAAGCTCAAAGACATTAAAGTGTATCTCTGAAAGAGAAAGATGATTACAGTATAACTCAGTGTAACCTAACAAACTCCTAAAATAAACCCTGATTATGTAAACACCTTGTGTGTGCGCGAGCGTGTGTCAAATGTGTTGATGTAATTACCACAAGCAGTTTGTCCGTTAATACGTCCCTCAGCACATCACACGGCACGCACACACATCTGGGCTGACTTCTGTGGACCTGTGTGAGAAAACAACATCCATCCCGTCTGTGAAGGGAAAACTTTCACAGAATGTTGACAGAAAAGTTTTTCCCTCACTGATTTTATTTTTAACACACACACATACACAATAACTTACAATCCGTCAAAGGGTGATATAAAAACACATTGTTGTGAATGAGCTCCGCTTTTCCACTGGCAGATTCCTGGGAACTAAAGACTCTTTACAGTAAATCAATGACAAGCAATGAGTACAGTCCAAACATACCTATGTTTGTGTTTGACTGTGTTCGGAATGTAAGTGTTGCTTTCCGGAATCTCAGGGGAAGAAATCCAGCTTCAATGTTCTCCCGACGGGAATACGCAACATTCCGCAGGGATTTTGAGTGTGATACAGCTGTTCCCTTCAGCTTTCCCTATAACACACACACTTTTACGTCTAGGCCTCAGCGCTGTTTACTTATTCATGAATAAACATTGTAGAAATGTGCTTAGTGGATTTCTATTATCTTAACAACATCAGTGATTAATGAGCATCACATTTAATAAGGTACGAATGAGGTACGAGTCGATCCATTTAAGATTCCCAAAAGAAAGACTCCAGAACATTCCCATGATCCACACTAGCTGTTAAGACAGAGTGAAGATTTACATTTACTCATTTGGCAGATGCCAGATACTGTGTTGGTAAAAGTCACCTTTAGCACATTGGACAGCGACTTGGACAGCAGGTGTCTGCTCCTGCAGAGGATGATGGGTAATGCTCTTGCAGGTAATGATAAATATATTCTTAAGTGGTTGAAGTGAGCGGTGATCATTTCTCTCTGAAGTCCGACATTAATCACTCGCTCTCCACTTCAATACGTCCCACCTTTAATGATATAATTATATTACAATCATACCAAGAGCCAGAGTGTGCAAGAGAGAGAGAGAGAGAGAGAGAGAGAGAGAGAGAGAAAGAAAGAGAGAGAGAGAGGATCTATTCTTGGACTCTCGCTCATATACAGACAGTCTGACGCCAGATGGCTCATTCTAATAAATATTCAACCTTAACACGCTTCTCGTGTAACTTTCTCTCTCCTTCATTTCTGTCTGTGAGCGGCTGGCAGTGTGATGGGGTTTGTCGAAGGATTACAGTACAGTTCAGAGGGACGGGCGTCTGTGTACAGTAACATGGGATGAACATAGGGATGGGTATCGTTAAGATTTTATCGATACTGTTATCGATACTACGCTCTATAGTTTGATGCAAAAACACATGATGTGAAAAGATGTTAAACATTTGAAGTAGAACTGCAGTTTACAAATGCTTCTGAGCAAACACAAAATGCCACATAACAAAACGTATGTGTGTTGCTTAGCACCACTTACGGCACTAAGCATGTAATTCAACATATTTACTTTACATCACTATGGTTATTTGGCTGGTAGACCGTATTTCTTTTTTCCTTTCTGGTTTTGGTTCTACATATATTGAAGTAATATTTTTTTAATTATATATATACTCTTTTTTGTAATTTTACTAACACATTTACTTCAATCTACTAAAGTAAGTAAATATACTCCGTGGCCGAATTTTTAAAAACAATGTTATAACTTGTTCGCAAATAAAGGACTTTTATTTTGACGGGTTGCCGCAAAGGGGTGTTTGACGGAAGCTTCCTCCTTGCGAAACGCGGAAGCTGGAAGCTTCACAAGCGCAACCACGCCACTCTTTCACGAATAAACACGCAAAACAAGCAGATTACAAATACATCGCGGAAATCATATGGCCCTAGATATCACACATACTTCGAGCAAACTTCGGCCATTCGGACATCATTCAGGGATGGAAAATGACAGGCAGCAGCCTCTAATTCGCCATTTAACACACGAATACACAGAGATAAAGCAACGCAAGTATCGATTACAGTATCGTTTGTCATGAAGCTTATCGATACTCTGGTATCGACCCAATTATATACCGGTCCAAAAACGTACCGGTTCTCGGTACTCATCCCTAGATGAACAGAATGAAAAACAAAAAAGGGAATCTCATGAACACTGTCAAGAACGTGAGCAGATTGCACTTCACCCCAAAATCAAATGACAAAAATATTAAATTATATCAAGCCTATTTTAAGGACCAACATTTTTTCATGGTTTAAGATGAGTGATTTTCTCATTTCTCACAATGGACCTTAAAATAGACGTTTCATTTATGGCAAATATAATTGTACACTTTTTTTTATTAAAAGGTAAAATGTAAACTCAACGTTACGATTCACCCAGGGATGTTTTGTGGCCTCTGTCTCTCTTCTGTTGACCTGAAGAGTTCATCATCATCATCATCATCCGCTCGGTTCATTTGATTCTCCGCCTCAATGAGAATGATTGGTGCATGAGAGGCAGCCTGTCTCTCTCTCTGACAGCGTGTTTAGACGCTTCCACATCGCTGTAATCAGCGCGCTGATGTGTCCTCTCAAACACGCCATGTGATTAATTTGATGACCAATCTCATATCACTGCTCAGGACCTAGAGACAGCACCATGACAACGATCCTCCAGCCGGCCAATCAGGCGCATGCAGTAGATGGCAGGAAATTTGTCTCTCCGGGTGCTAGTGGAGTAGAGTGGGTGGGCGGATAAGTTTCTATCACCTGAATTTTCAACAGGACACACAGCATGGCATGTTAGTAGGTGAAAAGATGACTGCAGTTTGGTAACAGAAACCTTTCATTCATAGCAGCACGTGTCCACTGGTGTGGAAGAAATCTGCTCAATATGACGCCAGAGGTCTTCGGATCTGACATTCTGTCAAATATTCATATACAGCAGTATGTGTTTGTCCTCAGTATGATGTATGAATGTTCCTAATAGAGTCAATATAGTCATTAGATAATCACACGATTACAGTTGAGCAGTTGCAAATTTAGCCGGAGTGTATTTACAGTGTTAATTTAACACACTTTTGTTAACCCAGCCATTAAAATCATAGCCACAAGGAAATGAAAAAAAAGTTTATGAAAAATCTATGACAGAACTGACCACAATTTATTTCAGCGTCAGCAGTCGGCCTAATCTTTAAAATCAACTCTCATCATAAAAATATTCTGTAAACATATTTGACCTGTTGTTGCAAGTTTGTGCCGATATGCGAGGATGTCATTGTTTATGGCGTGAGAGCTGATGTGTACTGGAGAGATGCATGATGGGATATCTCCAGTATTTACTGTACCTGTGAACTGATATGCAAGTTTAGAATTATGCTAAAGATTACTTAAAGGAGTAGTTCCCCTTCAAAATGAAAATTCTGTCATAATTTACACGCCCTCTTCACTTTCTTTCTTCTGCAGAACACAAAAGAAGATATTTTGAAAAATGTTGGTAACAGAACAGCATAGCCCCCCATTCACTTCTCTGGTAACCGATGCATGTGAATGGGGGGGCTGTTAAAGCGGCAACGAGTAACATTTTGACCTTAAAATAATGTCTCTAAAATTATTTTAGTGGTAGGTCAACTTTTAACTGGGCGAATTTTACTGCCGTTGCTACCTGAGCAGCCTCCTATCGGCTGAAATTGCACTTGTAACTTTGATGTTCTGGTCGGTACAAGCCCCGCCTATTCCCTGCTTTATGGCATACATCACATTTTAGTCATAGCCTGGGAGAAGTTGGCCAACAGCAGAGCTAACAGTAAGACGAAACGAATCAAAACATCACCATGGCAGAGCCAGCCAAAAAACCAAAGAGGGTTTTGTCAGAGGAAGCAAAGAAAAGAAAGCGAGAGAGTGATCAGACATGAGGCCGGTCACGAATCAATATCGGATGGGCTTACACTCGGTGGCGCAAGCAGCAACAGGCAATGGGTTGCAAAACGGATGGAGACCTAGCGGTCCTGCTCCTGGATTTGTAAGTGTTATTTGTACATTTATTGTTACTGTCCTGTACTTTTGAACGTATTTGTTATTAGTCTGTGTCATTGGCGCACCACCGGTTCACACTAGCTGAGAGATAATATATGGTTGCCGGTGTCGATAGCTAGCATGTTGTCATGTCTCGTCATGAATGTGTGTAGTGCTTGTAAATGAAGACTAAAAAACACAATAAACATGTTGTGTTAAAAAGTAGCAGATTCTTTAGTTCAGACCAGTAAACCACGTTTCAGTAAACAGTTCAGTCGTTGAGTAGGCTAATGTTGTCTTTATATATATACATGCTATGCGCTGTTTTCATAGCGTATCTGGGTCTGCCGGGTCCGTCGGCTTTGTAAACAAACTCACGTGTATTATTGAGCTGCCAGCAGGAAATCTTTGCGACAGTTTTTACGACACTGCATACAGACAATTCCGCTAAACAACCATGTGGGGCAACAGTGAGCAAAAGTTACTCGTTGCCGCTTTAACAATATTCTTCAAAATATCTTTTGTGTTCTGCGGAAGAAAGAAAGTCACACAGGTTTGAAATGACAAGAAAGTGAGTAAATGATAACAGAATTTTCAATTTGAAGTTGAACTACTCCTTTAATACATCAAAACAGGATCATTTTTCTTTTTACGTTCCTGCACTGTTTGGGTCATAATACATATGCATTGATTCATGCTGTGTGTACAGTAGCTGGATTGATGTGAAAATGTAGCAATTATACTACAAAAGCACTTAAGTGACGTCTGTGTCAAAAGCATCATAAAGCCAAACTAGTTTAGTAAGTAATTTGAACTACACTACACAGCATGTTATATTGATTACAACTTTAGTTTCACAATCGAAAACATGTGGCAGGCTAAGGCTGGTGGATATATTAAAACTAAATCAATTGTAAAAAAGCATTTTGAATTGGCAGACACACCAACACAGAGCAATAAATACAAACACACATGTAAGGCCTATGGTGTAAATGTTATGCATAGGCAACAGGCCCGCTGGACCAACCATTCCCACCGCGAAGAAGCAAAACACGTATTATATAATTCTATTTGTCAGAGAAATAATGAAAATGGCCATGAAACACTAAAATATGAGTATCCTCAGGGAATATAATAATAATGTGACATTATCACTTTAAGTTAATCTTACAATGTCCCGCCTTTCCTTTAAACATTATTTTTTATCATTTGTTAGTCTTCGTTGTGCCATAACTTTTACCCCTGTACATTTTTTTATGTCTAAGTTTATGGATATTCAACCAGATTGCTCATTTTGGGGAGGTGAAAACATGAGATGAATCATAGGTACTTGTTTTTTAGATGTACATGTCATTTTCGTTTAACAATTTGATTGGTATCAAAGAAGAAATGATCCTTTCTTTTCCAACACTGGCTTCACACATTAGGCAATCCTGTGCTTGCTTGGAAAGAGTTATATCCATAAATGTAAAGTTATATGTTCTAAACCTAATATTTTTGTTTTCGTCCAAGTTAAAAAGTTATGCTGAAACTCTTTATAAAATTGAAGAAAAACAAAAAATGAATTAAAACACAACATATATTAAATATGATAATAAGATCACCAGTGAACAGAAATACACTGTTCAATTGATTCCTTTCTACCCCCTTACTAAAAGAAAGCACTTTGTATACACTAGTACTTTTCATGATAATCATTATTTTTGTATGTATTATTTAAGTATATGATTTTATGTTTTTTCCCTCTTATTTTATGTATTATGTTTACATATGTAATGTTGAATAATATTGAAATGTTTCCCTTGTACTACTTTCAATCGAAATGTTTTTAATTATTGTACTGTTTAATATGAAGCAATAAAAAAAGTATTTGTTGTGGAGAATGTGTCAAGTGTAGGTCTAGGGTCAGCTTCTGCCACTCACTGTGACAGCTTTAGTATTTTTTTTTTTAAGTTAAAGCTTCGTACCATCAAATCTCAAGTCTTGGCAACGGTGTTCATCCAACTCCAAATTGTATTGTTATTAATTTAATCTAAAACAACTTTTGCTTAATCTTGAAGTATGAGCCAATCAAGAGTTGATGTAGAGAAAGGGGCGGGGCGGGAAAAGAGTGTGTGGCCTGCGTAGGTGTGTTAAAGACACGCCAAGGATTAATATCGAGGCTACACGTAATTGCTTGTATAGTTTCTGTATGGATGTCAGTTGTCAAGTAGAAAAGTAATCAGAGCTCTTAAAATTACAAGCAAATATGCTATTGTTGATTAACCCTATCCTTTTATTTATTTATTTTTTCTCTCTCTCTTTTGTTATAAGTAATCAGACTCTGGATTATTTGATTTTACATTTATATTTGTTTGATATAATGTGAATGTTTCTCTTTGTATTCACTATTATGGCATTAATAAAAAAAAAAGTGGCAAAAAAAGTCAGTTGTCAGGTTCGCCCAAATTGATCTTGTTTATGCTTGTAGTGGAGCGCGCGACTTAAAGAGGTAATTTTATCCTTATTCTTTGATTATTCTATCGGACAGGACAGAACTTGTTTAAGGCACGCCGGAGAATTATTCATGCTATCACATCGGATGGTAATGACTCCAACTACAAAGCGGATCTCCAGTCAACAGACAATGTTTTTACGTTAATATTTCGCTGGTGTTTGTGTTTGTCATCACGCTGGATATTTTCGTCAGTGACGTCTTCGGGGCAGGTGTTCTGGATCAACTGGATCGTTTTATCTGGGGGCATGCGTGTGCATGGTGATGATTTTACCCGATTTCACAGCAGATGTCGGACGGCGGCAGATTAGACGAATATGATTTTCCACGGAGTCTGGTTAAAAACGTTGATCACCATATTTAATAAAATGCTATTATCGATTATTACAAAGATCTGTTTTCTTGATTTGTATTTCCGTTTATTGTATGCAGCTCAAAGAAAGTTTACTATGTTTTTTTCTGGCGGACAGCATAAGCCACGCCTACATTAAAATGGGCCATTAGTTTCAATGAGAGGTGTTTATGAAACTCATCTGTTTTAACTAATTAAATCCATATGTATTATCCATGTATACAAGACTTTACTTAATCTCTTTGTAGTGCATTGTTGTTTTAAATTAAGTAATTTTTTTCTGTTCATTTCAGATGAAGAAAGCATACAGACTAGATGCAGTTGATTTGTACTGAAGTGGCTTTACACTCTTCTTATTATCTGTGTTTTCTTGCTTGTACTAATAGATTAGACCTGTCTGAGTGTATGTCCCCATATGCTGTCCCCTGAACGTAAAGCAGCTATGCCTACAGTATATGGTTAAAAAGGTAACTCTGCTGTATTTACTAGCTACTGTGTGTAACTCTTATGAGAAGTTTATAATAATCTGACTTTATTCTGTTCTGTATCTGTGTGATAATTATTTCATTATCTTGTTTTTGTTACAGGTGAATGAGGCGAATGCTTTAGCTGGGTCCTAATGAAATGTAACCATGGCGAGGACATATGTTTGTTATTCTAGATTTCTTACAATCTTTGCAATTATACAAATTATTTTACATATGCTTAAAGTGATACTTCTGGAACATCCAGTGAGCTCTGCCGTTATTTTGGCCTATTTCTATTCACTATACCAGGCTGTAGCCAGGGGGGTTCGGGTGGTTCAAACGACCCACCCATCACTGTCCAGAATTTAAGTCATTTTTTTTGTGAATTTTGTAATGAAAATGTGTCCTATTAAATAACTGCCAATAATTAGGATCAGGGGCGTAGGAAGCACAAAAAATAAGACACTATTTTATCAGTGGCGCAGTGAGTGAAGTGCGATTTTTACTTCTGCGTCGGACCTACGCCATAGCTAGGGCTGGGTATCGATTCTGATGCTCCGATTCTGATTCACAAGCTCTCGATTCGTTTCTCGATTCGAGTCAATGATTCCCCAGATAGCAAGCAAGGTGCAAAAGTGATATTGATTCAACGCAATTAACATTGACAAATTAACAATTTTTTAACATTGATTCAATGGTTGCTTGCTATCTGGGTATAGATTTAATACAAATCCTATAGATATTTCTAAAAAAGATCAGTAAATATCACATTACAATGGTGAATTAAAAAATGAAATGAAGAGCCACAACCATGTATATTAAACTTTAAAACACTTGGGTATATTGAAACAGAACAGTTATTTTAAATTTAAGATGCAGTATAAGAAACAAAATTTCACAAAAATAGCTTTAAATAGAGGCTGCAATCATGTGAACTGCTGCCTTTTATATGAAGGTGATGTTAAATTCGAGGACACACCCAGATCCCATGTTAATTAAGCAATGAATGAAGGATACTCTCTGTTGTAACATCCACCCGTTGTAAAACGAAAAGTGACATCTAGTGGATAGTAGTAGCAATAACATTAACGTAAATGAATGTTCAGTGCTTGCATAAATATGACAGAAAAAAAAATTCACAGCTTTTAAGAATCGATATTGAATTGATCTGTTTAAAAAAACAGATCAATTTTTGCCCAGCCGTAGCCTCTACGCCGTAGGCTACGTGTCGGTTTTCATTTATACTTCTACGTCGTCAACAGGCAATGACCACTAGGCGTCAGTGTCAACGCGCGTGTTGCTTGTTTAACCAAGACAAGAGTCGAAGAAGAAGCAGCTCGTTTGAGAAGCATTAGCAATGATAGCGGCAAGTAAACAGTCACTTTTGTTGCAGATTTGAGATGTTAAATACAGAAGCACAAATAATTTACTTAAGTAATTCATTTGGAAATGCGTTTGAGTAAACATGACTCTATCACGGAGTTTTTTGACCTGAGGGAGGGGTTCAAGCAGACCAATCACATCGCAACAGAGACCAGAGAGAGAGCTGTGCAAGTAAACCTGATTCCCTGACTTTAAGGATGGGTCTATCTTATTGTTTTAATCTGTTGTATGAGGTCTATTTATGACGTTTGCGTGGTTTTTACATTCAAAAACATAAAAATCAATAAGTAATAGGCTATTTTCTACCCGGATTTTGAGGCCGGCTCGACAAACGATCGGTTTTAATGGGTTTGCCGCATTGAAGACTTGGAAGTAAACGCCCACTGCTATGATTGGATAGCAGTTTGCGTAGTAAACTTAGTTTCCAAGGTCATTGCATCTAATCACCTGACTACCTGCCCGCTAGATCCCGTTCCCACCCATCTACTTCAGGCCATCTCTCCATCGGTTGTCCCCGCTCTGACCCACATTATCAACTCTTCTCTTACCACTGGTACATTTCCCTCTGCTTTTAAGGAGGCCCATATAACCTTGCTGCTGAAGAAGCCCACCCTTGATCCTGCACTGCAAGGAAACTACAGACCAGTATCTCTCCTCCCCTTCATTGCAAAAACCCTTGAGCATGTGGTAGCTGACCAGCTGTCCTCATTTCTCACACAGAACAACCTCTTGGACTGCAACCAGTCTGGTTTCAAGAGCGGTCATTCCACCGAGACTGCACTGCTCTCAGTCATCGAAGCCCTGAGACTGGCAAGGGCGGCCTCTAAATTATCTGCACTCATCCTCCTGGATCTATCTGCCACTTTCGACACTGTCAACCACCACATCCTCCTGTCAACCCTCAAGAATATGGGTGTCTTTGGACACCCACTATGGCGGTTCGAGTCTTACCTCTCGGATAGGTCATTCAGAATATCCTGGGGAGGTGAGGTCTTTGAGTCCCAGCATCTCAGTATAGGGGTACCCCAAGGCTCAGTTTTTGGACCTCTGCTCTTCTCCATATACACAACATCCCTAGGTACTGTCATTCGGAAACATGGCTTTTCCTATCACTACTATGCAGATGACACACAGCTCCACCTGTCATTTCAGCCTAATGATCCGATGGTTTCTCAGCGCATCTCGGCATGCCTGAATGACATCTCACTCTGGATGAAGGACCATCACCTGCAGCTGAACTGAACTGTTCAGCAACACGACCTTTCCATCCAACTAGCTTTCCATTCCATCAACCATTACTCCTTCCAGAACGGCTAGAAACCTGGGAGTGGTAATTGATGATCAGCTGAACTTCGCAGATCATACAGACATTGCCGATTCGCACGGGATTAAGATCACAGACAACCTCTGTAATGATTATAAATGACTAGAGGTCCCCAGGTAATACTAATCCTGTGCGAATAGGGCTATCAGGGCATATCAAGCGATCTCTAACAAAGCAATAGTGACGCATAGTACAAAAATGTTTTACTCAAATAAGATTGCTGCGCCATTCCTATCGGATCCAATATTGACGGCACAGCACTGCTTTTTAATTTTAGTCTCTCCGCAAATCCAGCTCGACCTGTGCCTTGTTCACAAAGGAACTGCACTGACTGCACAATATTTTGCGATCTTTAACGGCATGTTTATTGCTTGTTTACTCTATCTAGGACAAACAAAGATTTTTCCAACTCCGCTGCGCTGTGTTTCACAGAAACATGGCTCAATGACACCATACCGGACAGCGCGTTACATCTGCCGGGTTTTCAGCTGTTCAGAGCGGATCGCATTGCCGAGTCAACAGGGAAGACGCATGGTGGTGGATTATGTTTTTATATAAACGAAGGTTGGTGCAGAGATATAACAACACTGAAGAAGATGTGCTTTTCGTACTTAGAAGCGTTCTCTATCAACTGCAAACCTTTTTATTCGCCACGCGAGTTTTCCTCATTTATTCTCGTGAATGTTTACATTCCTCCACATGCTTGTGCGAGCGCGGCGCTGCAACAGCTGGCGGATTACATCACTGACACGGAGCAGCAACACCCGGATTCTCTTATTATTATTATTGGGGACTTTAACAGAGCAAACCTCTCCCGTGAGCTGCCAAAATACAGGCAGCATATCACATGCCCCACCAGAGACAGCAACATTCTGGATCACTGTTACACCACAATACGGGATGCATACCACTCTGTTCCCAGAGCAGCTCTGGGTCTCTCTGATCATTGCCTGGTTCATCTTCTTCCGACCTACAGACAGAAGCTTAAATCTGCCAAGCCTGTAGCAAGAACAGCAAAGAGATGGAGCAGCGAAACAGAGCGGGCCTTACAAGCCTGTTTCGACTGCACGGATTGGAGTGTCTTTGAAGCTGCAGCCACTGATCTGGATGAGTTAACTGACACAGTGACATCCTACATCAGCTTCTGTGAGGACATGTGTATTCCCACCAGGACTCGCTTAACATACAACAATGACAAACCATGGTTTACAATGAAACTGAGACAGCTTCGTCAGGCCAAAGAAGATGCTTACAGAAGTGGGGACAAAGTCTTGTATAATCAGGCCAAAAACACACTGACAAAGGAGATAAGAGCAGCTAAGAGAAGCTACTCTGAAAAGCTGAAGAACCAGTTTTCAGCCAACGACCCTGCATCGGTGTGGAAAGGCCTGAAAGACATTACCAACTACAAGCCATCATCCCCTCAGTCTATGGGTAATCAACGACTGGCTGACGACCTGAACGACTTCTATTGTCGTTTTGAAATGCAGAGTCTCACCCTTCACACCCGCCCTGACCCTATCTCTGCTATACCATTAACACCTCCTCTTGACATTCAACCTGCACTTAAGATCTGCGAAGAGGATGTTTGCCAGCTTTTCCGCAAACAAAAGATCAGAAAAGCACCAGGCCCAGACAATGTCTCACCCTCCTGCCTGAAAGTCTGTGCGGAGCAGCTGTCGCCCATCTTCACTAATATTTTTAACAGATCTTTGGAGCAGTGTGAAGTCCCTTCATGCTTCAAACGCTCCACCATCATCCCTGTACAGAAGAAACCCAAAATATCTGGACTTAATGACTACAGGCCTGTTGCTTTAACATCTGTGGTCATGAAGTCATTTGAGAGACTTGTACTGGCCCACCTGAAGGACATCACCAGACCACTTCTTGATCCCCTCCAGTTTGCTTACCGAGCAAACAGGTCTGTGGACGATGCAGTAAACATGGGACTGCATTACATCCTACAACACCTAGACAGACCAGGGACTTACGTCAGGATCCTGTTTGTAGACTTCAGCTCGGCCTTCAACACCATAATCCCAGACCTCCTCCTGCCCAAGCTTACCCAGCTCTCTGTGCCAACCTCTACCTGTCAGTGGATTATTAACTTCCTGTCGAACAGGCAGCAGCTAGTGAGGTTGGGAAAATTTAAATCCAGCACATGTACCATCAGCACCGGAGCTCCTCAAGGATGTGTTCTTTCTCCACTGCTATATTCACTCTACACAAACGAATGCACCTCTACAGACCCTTCTGTCAAACTCCTGAAGTTTGCAGATGACACCACAGTCATTGGCCTTATTCAAGACGGTGATGAATCTGCCTACAGAAAGGAGGTTGCTCAGCTGGCTGCCTGGTGTAGTCAAAACAACCTAGAGCTGAATGCATTCAAGACAGTGGAGATGATAGTGGATTTCAGAAGGAACCCTCCATCACTTCCTCCCCTCACCATCCTGGACAGCACTGTGGATACTGTGGAGTCATTCAGGTTCCTGGGCTCCACCATCTCTCAGGACCTGAAGTGGGAGTCCCACATAGACTCCATTGTAAAGAAGGCCCAGCAGAGGTTATACTTCCTCCGTCAATTGAGGAAGTTCAACCTACCACAGGAGCTACTGACCCAGTTCTACTCAGTGGTCATCGAATCTGTTCTGTGCACTTCAATTACTGTTTGGTATGGCTCGGCCACCAAATCAGACCTACGAAGACTACAACGGACAGTTCGTAGTGCTGAGAAAATTATTGGTGCTCCTCTGCCCACACTTCAGGACCTGTACGATTCCAGAGTGAAAAACAGGGCAAGAAAAATCATCATTGACTCCACACACCCAGCACACAAACTCTTTGATCTGCTGCCCTCTGGCCGGCGCTTTAGAGCACCAAACACCAGGACTTCCAGACACAGAAGCAGCTTCTTCCCCCAGGCAATCTCCCTCCTAAACAGATAACTGCTCCTTAAGAGCAATATTCCACTTCCACTACTCCTATAGTGTGCACTATAGTGCCTTATTATATCTACATCTTATGTATACATGTATATAACACTACCTCTACTTACTAAATTATCCATTTGCACAAGTGTACATACAATCTGTTAATATGTTTATTCTACTATATACTACCCTGTACAATGTCTCTTATATGTTATTATCCCCCATTTTCTGTAAAATAGTCTTTATTTTATATATGCACAATTTAGAATCTTTTAGACTGTAAATCGTATTATATTGTATTGTCATTGTGTTGAATGTCTGTACTAGAAGCTTCCAACACCAAAGAAAATTCCTTGTGTGTGCAAGCACACTTGGCAATAAAGCTCTTCTGATTCTGATTCTGATTCTGATTCTATCTGGTTCCGCGCAACTTGTGTTACTTCAGTACTGTCATGCGCGAACCAGTGGGCGGGGCTAGAGAAGTAGTCGTTGATATTCTTCTGTGGAGGCGGTGTTCAACCTATCTAGATAAGTGCATTCCAGGACCTGGCGTTTGCATTTGTGCATTTTTGCTACAGGTAAAACTGTATGATTTGTATGATTTTGTGATCACAAGCATCAGTCATTAAACACCAGGAGCTCACAGAGAGCCAGATGTCCTTCTAATGCCCTGGCATACATCACTTTACACAACTCTGCTCAGTGAGACTTTCACCTGCCATGTGCCGTGAAATTGAGTCCATGTATGTTTCACTGCATTCATCTGCACGCAGTTTGACTAATGTCTGTCATTATTTACTGTCTCTCACGTTGGTTTTGTAAGTCTTTTGCAGCTCTTTTCCATACATGGACAGTTTGTAGTTACTGAAAAAGCACCATAGACATGTCATTAATGTGTCAGAATGGTGCAAAATATTAATTTAGTCAGTTATAAGATGTCGTTGTGTTAGACCAAAATGAAAGATGAAACAGTCACTGTGAACCATCATTGTATCGTGTAAAGTTTCTTTTAGTGTTCCACAGAAGAAAGGAAGTCAAGGTGGTTTGGAACGACACGAGTGCATGTAAATTATGGCAGAATCAAGTGCTTTATGTGAATATTTCCCTGTCATTTCCCTGTATTACCATTCTGAGCCTTTGATATAAGCAGAGAAAGTTGCACCTTCGCTGTGTGTGTGACTTTATGCTAATAATTCCTTAATCCCTTCTGTAATTGTAGTCCACAGAAAGTCAACATGCAGGATTTATATCCCTGAATAAGAGCTTTTAGAACGTTAAGGAGGTTTTTAAGACGTTTCCTTGATCTGAACTGCTCAGAGCAGCTCAACTCTGATGTGAACAACTATCAGATCAAATATACACCAGAGAGAGAGAGAGTGAGAGATCTATTGAGCCGTGTGTAGTGAGCGTGGTGAAACAGATGTTTCAGCAGGTGTGTGCAGACGAAACCTCTGTGGATCTGACACAGGTAAACGAACAGATGTCTCTGTATTTGAGACAGGTAAACTGCTTTTACGGGTGGTTAGCACATGGAGCAGTGCTCGGCTCATTGAAACATATGCTGCTTAAGAATTGCTGACCTTCTGTAATAATGTTCTCACCTTTCATTTACCTCTTACAAATTTGCATGAGTTTCAGCCTACTGACATTGTTAGACACCGCTTTAAAGGCACATTTACACCAAGGACAATAACTTTAGCTCTAGAGATAGTTAAATGTGACCCTGCACCACAATCATAAGTAGCACAGGTTTTTGTATCAATAGCCAACAATACATTGTATGGGACAAATTTATATTTTTCTTTTATGCCCAAAATCATTAGGATATTAAGTAAAATATTAAGGTCCATGAAGATATTTTGTACATTTCCTACCTTAAATGTATCAAAACTTTATGTCTGTGAGTGGATGCAGCAAAATCGCAAACAAAAATGGCCGGAAACACACCTACACACTTCGCTCGCTGCTGCCCGGTCTTTGGGAATTACCCACTCAAGTTTGGTATCTATGTAAAGCTTAGAATTTCCGTTTTCGGGTTTCTCTCCACACTGTCATTACAGTGGTAAGCTAATAGAGAGCGTTAAAACAATCCAGTTTCTTCTTAGCAACGGCCTGTTACAGCACCAACTTTAAAGGCGAAATTCCAGAGTTACAAATCTAGTTTAACTTTTTAACGTTTTAGAGTTTAACTTTAACAACAGTTTACTTTCAAGCTGATGATGATAAAACATCGTTAGCTAATCAAAATCTATTCTATTGGTGCACGCTATTGCTTTTAATTATCTTTTAAGTTACCAATCTTTCTTTGTGTTCAACCGAACAACAAAATGTATACATGTTTATAACAACTAGAGGGTTTCATGACAGAATTTCCATTTTTGGGTGAACTATCCCTTTAACGTGATGTACATGTGCATCTAGTGTGGATCATACATAAACAATGTATTGACAGCATCTAATACAAACTCACTAATATTGATTGTCCTTGAATTACATGACTATTGGTTGGAATCTGTGCTGGACTTTAATTGGCTGCTTTTTATTATTTATGGTGCAATAATCCATGTAAAAAATGTTGGCACACAACCCTTCGCAAAACCCCGCCCCCCTTCGTTCCTGTTGCTATGTCCGACAAGCTTTTGGTATTAGCCATGTGCTCCCAGTGTAAATTTGTGCACTCCCTGGGGAAATAGTGAAGAATTTCTGGAAAAATGACACGCTGATTTCAGACAGAAAGGTCTGCCATATGCATTCGTGGGATACATTCAGGATTTGAGATAACTGTAAAGGTCTTTGCACATACAGTCCGAATTTTTCGTATGCGTTTTTCGTATTTGGCTCTTGTTTGTACGGTGTCTCTGAATTGTTAAAAAAGGCCACTCAAAATGCTTGACGGATGCGAAAAACGCATAAAATCGAACCCGGTCTGAATTTTTTTATGATGGACGAAAATATCGGAGGCAGTGTGTAAATGCGATTGACACAACGTGAGGTCGTATTTATTTTTTAACGTGCGGAAATTTCGGACGCAAATTTCGGACTCAATGTGCAATGGGCTTAACAATAATCATACCTATATTTGTGTCCACACCTGCAGCGTATAACCCTGGGTATATATCTCTGTTTACTGTTACAATAATTAAAAAGCTATATTTTCATATTAATCACCAAAGCTCTACTACACCAGGTTTGTCAGACTGGTTTGTTTGTCGGACAAAATGGTGGGCACATGGGGGCACATAATATCGGCGTTACGATTGGTCAGATCGCCTGTCAGTGAAACTGCTTGCGAAGGGTCAATTGTATTATTGTCTACAAATGTAATTTCAAACATTGAAACGTACACCTTCAGATTAAAAGAGCAATGTACTGTATGTTATGATCCTAAACTTTTGATCAGTAGTGTGTAGACTGTCAATACCACAATGTTTCATTGCTTGTCCATATGTAAAAATAAATAAACATGTTGATTCTTCACTAAGATACTATTTTAAGAATCACCTTGTTTAAAGAGACGTTTGAATAAATGCAGAATCAGTGGACTGCAACATACATTAGAACTGTTATGCAGTTATGTTTGAGAAACAAAGATCACACACACTTTCTGTAGAGAGGAATTACTTGGGCGATTGTTCATGTCTGTTCTGCTGTAATTTTCTTGAATGCCTTGTTTTAGGCAGGAATTAATAACAATTGCTCTCGCTTCAGGTGCTTTGAGTCTATTCTCACTTTCTCTCTCTCTCAGTTGCTCATGGCTCTCCGCTTGTGTCTCACTTATTATCGGTTTATAATTCTCTCTCACTCAGGCAGATTAAGGTTGCGAGTGTGCGGGGCGGTCCGGCAGCTGCTTTAGGGCATGCAGGGGTTTAAATGGCACAAATTCGTCCTTTAGGCATGTGGCTCAACATCGTGTCCAGCACAGAACTCCTCAGTACCTCTGATCCCGGCTAATTTAATTAGTCTGAAAAACGCCTGTGCAGTTCATGAGAATTCTGATGCATGATGATCCACACCAAAAGCACCAGGGGGCATTTCTGTGGCCCAGTTTAAACCAGACAGGAATGGGGGAAGACATAGTCTTGACTTCTCATCTCATGCTAAAAGAATCTAACAGTTGCGAATTGCTTAAAAACTATTTTAAAATGTGGCATGGCTAATTTGTATGAATTTCAGTTCTCATTTGTACATTTTTGAATGATCTTTTGTGTTTTTCTAATAATCATACGTTTTTGTGCGATTCACATTACATGAATTGGTACGTAATATGCACTTTGTAAAATAGTTCTGATTTACCAAGAGATCGGGTTGGTTTTTATTGTCATTTTATAAAGTAATTTGCTGTTTTATGGGACCTTAAACTTTGTTGGTGTCATAAGCAATGGATATAACAGAGCTGTCTGCACTGTTGAAAGTGAATGTGGGCTGTGGTTTAACTTGGAGACTTAATTCAGAGTCTGACCCCTAAAGGAATAGTTTATACAAAATAAGATATTTTAAAGAACGTTGGTAACTAAACAGCATAGGCCCTCGTTGACTTCTCCTGTATGGACACAGAACCAATGAGACATTTTTCAAAATATCTTCTTTTGTGAGAAGAAAGAGTCACATACAGGTTTTGAATGACATGAGGGTGATTGATTACTAGTAATATTGAAATTTAATGTTTTTTTTCCTGAGCTTTTAAAGCTTTCACCTAATTGTCTTTTGAAAAAAAATATGTGATAAAGTATACGATCAACCTGCAGAATTCAGTTTTATACAACTTCTCTAGATTTTGCCGTCCTGACGGCTGAATCCCAGAGAACAGTCCAGATCAGCTGTGTCGTGAAGACACAGTGGTCAAAAGCGTTACGGAGAGGAAATGTCTCTCATTAGTGTGATGAACTTTATAGCGGAAACATGAAAAGTTCAGCTCTTCACAGCTGTAATGACGGAGAAAACTGTGAGATTATTGAATGTGAGAGAGTAATGGTGTTCATTTGTACGTGTGTGCGCTCGCTGATAATCTTTCATCTCTACACACTCTTTCCAGATTACATCCAAAAGAAGAGTTTCCTGCTAGTCTCCAGCTAAAAACACAGATATTCACTAGAACACAAGATTGTGGTTGACTGTTTGTTAACTGTAATGGACCAAAACCTTTTTTATTAGGTCTCAGTAGGCTAATGTAGAGAAAATGTAACACAGTCTTCTGATGGCTCAGATAGGATATAGTTCAGGAGCAGGTAAGGGCCGCCGCAGTCATCTCGGCTTCTCGCTTGACGTCAGGAGAGCTTCTGCATTTTTTAATCCTGCCTAAAAATAACAGACTTTACAGAGAAGAGGGTCAGAGACTTGTCATATCAGGTTATATCTGCCCGGGATACATGCACGACTGTATCATGATCCATTTTGTGAGAGCACGGCTCATGAATTATAAATGATGGGAGCTCGGGCGGCCCGCGCAGGTTGCGGGAAGTGCCGCTTGTTTTCTTCTCGTTTGTTTCTTGTTTCGTCTTCCCTCAGGCGAGATTTCTTTCCTCGACGTGTCCCCTTTTTGTCTGAGGTTGTAGGTGCATTTTCAACGCGGAGGTAAAAGCAGACGAGAGGAGATCAACACGCTGAATAATTCAATGCGGCGTGTTTGAACAGGTACAAAAATAATCCTGTTTCTCCATCTATCTCCTGTGCCCTCTGCTTTGAGAGAAGCTCTCCCACAGATCAGAGTGAGATATGAAATATTAAGGTTATTGGTGGGGTGAGAGTGAGCGTTCCTGTGAGAGCAGGTAACTGCATCGCATCAGATGCGTTTGCTTTATTTATTCTGATCTCTTTCTGTAAACACAGCGGTGGATACTGACGTTTCGCAAGCCTTTTTCCTTTCGTGCGCTCTGAAAGCCACCTACAGCTAGACACCTGAGGGAGGTTCAGATTTACAGTCTAACCTCCAACAGCAGGTAGCCGAGATGTGAGACGACAGCACTTCTTCCATTCCGAGGCTAAGTGTAACGGCGACCTCGTATTCCTAACTGTATCGCTGGCATCGGCCCGTTTGCAGCAAAGGGGTCCGTGGTCAGTAGTGACCAGCGGCACGTGGGCTGACGGTGGGGGTTGTGAACCTCCGGCAGAAAGGCCTGAGGTTCGAGGTTAATTAAGAGAAAGCCTGAACTGAGCCAAGCCAAGAACCACGCTGCTAACTCTGGCGATCTGATGAGTAATTAATGCTGTGGTGGAATCTGTCTACCCGCCTGCGGCTTACTGTATGGTATATTATTCTAATCCGGTAAAGTTTGCCGATATACTACTAATGGTAAATGTTTGTGTGATTGTTGCTCCTTATTGCCACCAAATTATTTGGTTTTGAACATAAATGTTTTAATATTTGGTATAAAGCGTGTTTCACACAATTTAACTGTACTTTAAATGTGATATACTGTATATTGTTTCTGTGCACACAGATGCATCGAACTACAAATTTCAACCCAGTCTCAAGGCAGTTCGTGTCGTATATATGAAATTTGGAATCTATTGATTCGTGTTCATGGACACGAATTTCCCCTTTTTTCGTCAGTCAGCACGACTTTGAAATACACAGAATGTACATTTTTATATGTGACCCTGGACAACAAAACCAGTCTTTTCAAAATTTTGATTTTTACATCATCTGAAAGCTGTATAAAACAGCTTTCCATTGATGTATGGTTTGTTAGGATAGGACATTTTTTAGGATAGGACAAATACTGAGAAAATCGCCTTTAAAGTTGTCCAAATGAAGTCCTTAGCATAGCATATTACTCACAAAAATAAAGTTTTGATATATTTATGGTAGGGAATTTACCAAATATTTTAATGGAACATGATCTTCCCTTAATATCCTAATGATTTTTGGCATAAAAGAAATATAGATAATTTTGACCCATATGTCTTGTTGGCTTTTGCCACAAATATTCTCGTGCTACTTAAGACTGTTGTGATCCAGGGTCATATATGTACAGTATCTCACAGAAGTGATTACACCCCTCACATTTTTGTAAATACTTTATTATTTCTTGTCATGTGACAACACTGAAGAAATGACACTTTGCTACAATGTAAAGTAGTGAGTGTACAGCTTGTATAACAGTGTACATTTGCTGTCCCCTCAAAATAACTCAACACACAGCCATTAATGTCTAAACCGCTGGCAACAAATGCGAGTACACCCCTAAGTGAAAATGTCCAAATTGGGCCCAATTAGCCATTTTCCTCCCCGGTGTCATGTGATTCGTTAGTGTTACAAGGTCTCAGGTGTGTTCAATTTGGAGTTATGCTCTCACTCTCTCATACTGGTCACTGGAAGTTCAACATGGCACCTCATGGCAAAGTACTCTCTTAGGATCTGAAAAAAAGAATTGTTGCTCTACATAAAGATGGCCTAGGCTATAAGAAGATTGCCAAGACCCTGAAACTGAGTTGCAACACGGTGGCCAAGACCATACAGCGGTTTAACAAGACGGGTTCCACTCAGAACAGGCCTCGCCATGGTTGACCAAAGAAGTTGAGTGCACGTGCTCAGCGTCATATCCAGAGGTTGTCTTTGGGAAATAGACGAATGCTGCCAGCATTGCTGCAGAGGTTGAAGGGGTGGGGGTCAGCCTGTCAGTGCTCAGACCATACACCGCACACTGCATCAAATTGGTCTGCATGGCTGTCGTCCCAGAAGGAAGCCTCTTCTAAAGATGAAGCACAAGAAAGCCCGCAAACAGTTTGCTAAAGACAAGCAGACTAAGGACATGGATTACTGGAACCATGTCCTGTGGTCTGATGAGACCAAGATAAACTTATTTGATTCAAATGGTGTCAAGCGTGTGTGGAGTGAGGAGTACAAAGACAAGCGTGTCTTGCCTACAGTTCAATTCAATTCAATTCAATTTTATTTATATAGCGCTTTTCAAAATGTGCATTGTTCCAAAGCAGCTTTACAGGAGCAAATAAGAAAAACACAGAAAGGTAAAACACAGCACAGTGCATGGTGTTTATAGACCAAGCAAGATCATTATAATAAATAATATCTAATAAATGAATGAATAAATAAATAAATAAATGCAGTCTCCCGGTGAGCAAGCCAACACTGCACTGCTCTGCTGTGGCGAGGAACCCAAACTCCAATGCTGAATAATGGAGAAAAAAAAACCTCGGGAGAAACCAGGCTCAGCCGGGAGGGCCAGATCTCCTCTGACGTGTCATGGCTGCACTCAGTGACCCCGACCAAAGCCACCGAGCAACGTCCACGAAGAACAGGGAGAGCCCACGAGCCGCGACCCAGGAAGCCCCACCCGCCGAAACCGTGCAGGTCCAACCCGGTCCCATTCCGTGGTCAACAACAGACAACAGAGGGACAACCAGGGAAAAGTAGTAATGGCATAATTAACTTTATTCCTCTGTTGTCCGACATCGACCACAAAACAAGACCAACCAGACCAGACCCACACAGTCCCAACAAATGAAACGCCCCGAACCACAACCAACAAGCCCCCCCACTCCCTACAACACCCACCCAGCTACCTCCAATCAAAGTCACTGAGTGCAGCCATAACTTCAAACTGCTGTCGTGTGATGTAAGTTTAGCATTAAATACCAAGTATTGTAAATTTAGCATTTATGTGACAGGTAGTCCGTCTTTGCTCTCGGTTGGGGATGGAATTGTCTGAGCTGGGCCGGCCAGATGGTCGCCTTTTTCTTGGGTGGTGATGGAATTGCCTTGGATGGAGCTGGATGGTCAGTCAGTCCGCAGGCTCTCGCAGGAGGATGGCACGGGATTTTCCGATGTAGCTGGCGTAATCTCTAGTTGTGGATGGGCATATGACGTTCATCTGGGTCTGGCGGAATCTCTCCCTACCTCGGGATGGGCATCCCGAGGCGAGGGCAGAAACAGAAAGAGAATAATTAGCGTAGCTGCTGTTCATTAGCTATGTATTAGTGAATGCTTGGCTGAAAAGATGTGTCTTTAATCTAGATTTAAATTGGGAGAGTGTGTCTGACCCTCGAATAGTATCGGGGAGGCTATTCCAGAGTTTAGGTGCTACGTATGAGAAAGCTCTACCCCCTTTGGTGGATTTAGTTATTCTAGGTGTTATCAAAAGTCTGGAGTTTTGAGATCTTAGAGAGCGTGATGGGTTGTAGTGTGGTAGAAGCTCTGTTATGTAGGTAGGGGCTAAACCGTTTAAGGCTTTATAAGTAATTAAAAGAACTTTAAAGTCAATACGATACTTAATGGGTAACCAGTGAAGGGTTGATAACATTGGGGTTATGTGATCGTATTTTCTGGACCTGGTTAGAACTCTGGCAGCTGCATTCTGAACTAACTGTAGTTTGTTTATTGATGCTGCAGGACAACCACTAAGCAGTGCATTACAGTAGTCAAGTCTTGAGGTCACAAATGCATGAATAAGCTTCTCTGCGTCAGCCACACATAAAATATTTCGCAATTTGGCAACATTTCTAAGGTGGAAGAAGGCTGTTTTTGTGACATTTGAGATGTGATTTTTAAATGACAGGTTGCTGTCTAATATAACGCCAAGGTCTTTAACTGTATTTGTTGGAGTAACAGTGCAGCCTTCAATTTGCAGGTCATAATCCGAAATATTCTGCTCACGTGTCTTTGGTCCGATAAGTAATATTTCTGTTTTATTAGAATTTAAAAGAAGGAAATTACAAGTCATCCAATGCTTTATATCGTCGATGCACTCTGCCAATTTGGATAGTTGGAAGGAATCATCTGGTCTTGATGAGATATATAGCTGAGTATCATCTGCATAACAGTGGAAGCTAATTCCATGTTTTCTAATAATGTTTCCAAGGGGCAGCATGTATATGGAGAATAGCAAGGGTCCTAAAACCGATCCCTGAGGTAATCCATAATTTACTTGCGTTAGATTTGATGATTCCCCATTTAAATGGACAAATTGATGTCTGTCTGATAAGTAAGATCTGAACCATTGTAGTGCCTGTCCCTGAATACCGGTATAATTGTGTAAGCGATCTAGAAGTATTTTATGGTCTACAGTATCGAACGCAGCACTAAGGTCGAGCAGGACTAGGAGTGAGATGTTACCTTTATCTGATGCTATAAGCAGGTCGTTTGTAATTTTAACGAGCGCAGTTTCAGTACTATGATGCGGTCTAAAGCCTGACTGGAATTTTTCGTGTATGTCATTATTTTGTAAGAAAGAGCACAACTGAGTGGACACTACTTTTTCTAGTATTTTAGACAGGTAAGGGAGATTTGAAATCGGTCTATAGTTTCCTAGTTCATTGGGGTCTAAGTTTGGTTTCTTGATAAGAGGCTTAATGACGGCCAGTTTAAAGGGTCCTGGGACATGGCCTAGATTAATTGACGAGTTGATAATGTTATAAATGGGCTCAATTGCAACGGGTAATAACTCTTTTAATAATTTAGTTGGTATGGGGTCTAATAAGCAAGTTGTAGGTTTAGATGTTGCAATAAGTTTAATTAAATCTTCCTGTTTTATAGGTGAAAAACACTGTAGCCTTTCTTTTGGGGCGATGGTTGGTACTAATTTATAGGACAGACTTGGAGGTTGAGTTTTTACTATTTTGTCTCGTATGTTTTCGATTTTCTCTGTAAAAAAATTCATGAAATCATTGCTACCAAGGTGCGGCGGAATACCCAGGTCAGGTGAAGTCTGTTTATTTGTTAGTTTAGCAACTGTACTAAATAAAAACCTTGGATTGTTTTTGTTAGTTTCTATGAGGTTACGGAGGTGCTCAGCCTTTGCTGCTTTTAGTGCCTTTTTATAACAGTTTGCACTCTCTTTCCACGCAATTTTAAAGACCTCTAATTGGGTTTGTTTCCATTTGCGCTCCAGTTTACGTGTTTCTCTTTTAAGGGCGCGAGTGGTGCTATTGTACCATGGTGCTGCGTTTTTCTCATTAATCTTTTTTGACTTCATAGGTGCGACAGCTTCTAATGTATTAGAGAAAATAGTGCCCAATTTGCTGGTCATGTCATCGAGCGATTCTATATTTATTGGTATGGTTATTAAAGGAGTCAGATCTGGCAAGCTCTTTGTGAAACTATCTTTAGTAGTCGAGGTAATTGTTCTACCCTGTCGATAACGAGTTAAACGGCTGATTTCTGCAGTGCGCAGTGTACATGTTATAAGATAGTGATCAGTGACATCGTCGCTTTGAGGTATAATATCTATATTGGTTAGATCGGCTCCGTGAGATATAATCAAGTCTAGTGTATGATTAAATCGATGAGTGGGTCCATTGATGTGTTGTGTTACTGTCAAGCATGGTGGTGGGAGTGTCATGGTCTGGGGATGCATGAGTGCTGCTGGCACTGGGGAGCTACAGTTCATTGAGGGAACCATGAATGCCAACATGTACTGTGACATACTGAAGCAGACCATGATCCCCTCCCTTTGGAGACTGGGCCGCAGGGCAGTATTCCAACAGGATAACGACCCCAAACACACCTTCAAGACGACCACCGCCTTGCTAAAGAAGCTGATGGTAAAGATGAAGACCTAAACCTTATTGAATATCTGTGGGGCATCCCCAAACGGAAGGTGGAGGAGCGCAAGGTCTCTAACATCCACCAGCTCCGTGATGTTGTCATGGAAGAGTGGAGGAGGACTCCAGTGGCAACCTGTGAAGCTCTGGTGAACTCCATGCCCAAGAGGGTTAAGGCAGTGCTGGAAAATAATGGTGGCCACACAAAATATTGACACGTTGGGCCCAATTTGGACATTTTCACTTAGGGGTGTACTCACTTTTGTTGCCAGCGGTTTAGACATTAATGGTTATTTTGAGGGGACAGCAAATGTACACTGTTATACAAGCTGTACACTCACTACTTTACATTGTAGCAAAGTGTCATTTCTTCAGTGTTGTCACATGAAAAGATATAATAAAATATTTACAAAAATGTGAGGGGTGTACTCACTTCTGTGAGATACTGTATAACCTAATACTCAGGGGCAAAGTCAAATCATTAAAAAAAACATACGAATCAGATTGTAGGACATAGGAATTCACACGAATGAACCACCTTGTAAAATGAATTCCCATCAGATTGCATTGATATGTTTATACATATAAAAGATACAGCGTATTAAAATACGTTAGATTGAAGCCGTTACAGAAAATAATCGTGCTGACTGACCGCGTATTAAAATACGTTAGATTGGAAGTCAAATTGCTCTTGCGATACTTTAATACGCAATCGATCTGCTGCCGCATAAAGTCTCGCACACCTAATGGCAAATCAGTGAGTCTCATGAAAAAAAACACTCATTCTATTAAGCCATGTCGGCTTACATTATAACGTTACAGTTATAAAACTTCATGTCATTCTTGAACTTGATTTCCATCAGTAGTGGAGCTGAAGATTACAACTCCCATCATTTCACGTTCATTCACAGCATCATCAAGCTGTCTTTTTAATAGTTTTGCAAAAAATTACCATAATACTGAATGATTAACATATTCACGTACAATGGTATTTACTCACAGTAGTACCTTTACAACGTTTTTTCCGAGAATAATATAGTAGTACAAAGGTAGGTTTCTGTCACACACACACATACACGGAGAAAAAAACATTGAGTTTTTGGAACAATAACCTGTGTAACTGCTCATTCAGTTGTGGTTTGCTCTCTCTCTCTCTCTCTCACAGGTGTGTGTATTGTGGTTGCAGCGGTCACAGTTACTCAATCTCTTCCTGTTAAACACGCTGGTCGAGTCAGCGGTTCAGTCTCTCCAGCACCCCACGACAGTGTGTGCGTTTGAGATTTCCAGGATACAACCTGTGTAATTGATGTATTTGATCTTTAGAGGAAGTGCTTCTTTAACCCTGACACCAGAGCAGATAGCTTGCTTTTCATTTTTTATGTACAGCTCTGCACATTGGCAAGAAACTCACATATGAGATCACTGTGACACCTTATTTGCTTCCCGTGTCTGTGGAACACAGAAGAAGATATTTTAAGAAATGTCTCAATGGTTTTGAGTCCATACAGTGGAAGTTGTTACCACCATTCTTCAAAATATATTTGTGTTCTGCAGAAGAGGTTTGGAATGAACATACAGTAAATAAATTAATCAATAATATTTAGATTTTTGGGCGAACTATCCCTTTAAACAAAAGCATATCTTCAGTGCTATTTAATATGATTTTTTTCCATCTGTGTAACTGAATGATTCTCACAATTCCTTTACACTGTGTGCAAGTCAAAATCAAAGCTGTTAGTCTTAACATTTAAACAAAAATAGTATTAGTATTTTTTTTATTCTTTCAAGACAATATTTTCTGATCTGTGCTGTCTTCATGTTATAGCTTTACACAGTATGTTTGTCTAGTCTCTGGCTCCTTTACTGTAAACAATTGACTCGTTTCCATTTTGATTCTCCTCAGGGATTTTTGAAGAAGCATCTGAGGCGGAAGTGAAATGAACATAAAGTGAAACACAACCCTCTGCAGGTGTGTATGTTAATAAGTGTGTGCACGTGTTAGTGAATGCTGAGTTATGCCTTTTGAACATTGCTGTGTTGCCTGCGGCGTTAAAAGGGGCGAATTGATCTAAACCTGTGGAGAAAAACTCGATAATCTCGTTTCTAAAAGACTGCAAGTTCACGCCCCCAGCGGACCGTCTGCCTGTACCCGCGTGGCGTCTGCCATCCCACGGCAGCCTTATTGGATCCCTGCCGAGAGAACCGGCCATGACGTATCGTCGTCTCAGTAAGGTAGCGTTCCGATGCTCCGACCGTTATCGAAATCCAACCAGCCACCCGCAGAAACCCGGCATGACCATAAACTGTCTTTTTGCACTTAAAAAGCTCACACAAATACAGTTATAGATGGACTTCGTTTTTGGTTTGGCCAGTACAAAGAGACCCCAAAAGAGTAACGGTGTCCAGGGGCGGACTGGCCATCTGGCGTACCGGACGTTTTCCCGGTGGGCCTCTAACGTATGGGGCCGGAACAGATGCGGTGGCCGCTAACGTATGGGGCCGTAACGGACGCATTTGCCGCTAACGTATGGGGCCGTAACGGAGGCGTTGGTAATTTGTATTATAAATGCAAATGCACGCAATGCGAATGCATGCACCAATCCCCCCCCACCCCGTCGACAGATTCGGTGGAGGGCCGATGCGGGCCTAAAAATACCAGGGCCGAATTTTCTTCCCAGACCAGCCCTGACGGTGTCTGACCGTGTGATAATTGCCGTCATGGATATACCTGGCCCATCCGACACGGGCCTATCTCAATCACCTTGCAACTGACGGATGAAAGCTTGAGATGACAGAAACCCGCTTATCTGAACTTCAATGTGACCAGAGCGCTTAAAGAGCGAAGCAAAAGGTGCCGCTCAAACGTTTCGTTTATTTATTTCCACCTCCTACATCAGTTGTCGTAATCCTTTAACCTGAGAAATCCATGAGTTCTAGCTTCGCAGACATGATCGCGCCAATCCCGTTAGATATTATAAAGCCATCAGAGCGAAGCTCCCATGGCGAGTGTTAAAATCTCTGAAATTCTACAGAACTGCTGCCAGAATGACGCGCGGAACCCCGTCTGTAGCGCTGGGCCCGGCAGCTCCCGCGGAGCCCGAGCACCTCGCCTCGTCCCTAATCATTATTTGATGACAGAAGTCTGCGTGCGTTACGGCGGTACGAGCGCCAGCGCTGTTTCTTAGCAACGCGCCAGGGATATTCAAACAATTTCATTAAACTGTGACACCTCTTAGCAGGTGGTTGTGTGCGAGAGGAGATAAACACAGAGGTGGAGGCGTCGCTGCTATTTGCCAACATCACAATTGATAACATCAATTCAGCAGCGTGTTTACAAGCCCTATGAAATGAACCGAGCGTGTAAGTGTCTCTGAACCCCCGACGCCTGCTGTCTTTTACCAAAACACACCGTACGTTCAGGTGATTCTGCTGTTCACATGGAAAACGCTTGATTTACATTCCAATACCTGAAGCACATCCTGGGATTTCTTTGCGGATGCTGTGAAGCCAGATGTGGGTGTTTGGGGTGAATTGGATGTTTGTAGTGTTTAACAGTTAATTCGCTACCTGCGGTAAATCAAGGTACGAGCGTGTGACGCTCAAACGCGCTGAGCGCAAACAAATTACAGTTTACAGGATTTTCGCAATTGCACGTTTGCTTGACAAAGGAGAGGATAAAAATGACAAGGCCTACAAGAACGCAAACAGAGGTTTAGTGGCGTTAAATTAGAACGATTTACCTCAAATAAGCCGTGGAAATTTCAAAGGTGAGTTGCTCAATGTGTACAGAAACACATGGCCGGTGAGAGGTTATGTTTATTCTATAACTAAAACCATGAGAACTTTGACAGTCTTTCTTCAGTGTGCGAGTCCCACAAAACCATCTCCAGCCTATCTTTAACCTTTTTAAGTTAATGTCGTTATTTTCATGATAATTTCATGACACGCATTCCTTTAAAATTCACATCAGTGTCCAGTAGTGTCCAAAAGTGATGTTCAATTTTGAACTTTTTGAAATATGTTATTAAAACTGTATTACAAATGTTTTATCCGTGTTGTGTAGTTGTGTTTGGGGTGGAAACTGAAGTTTAGCTTTGAGAATGTATTCCCATATTCTCTGAAATGATGCAATTTTCCTATTTTGCCGAATAATTCACATAATTCAATAAATAATAAAAAGTTTAGAGTTTTTGTGTTTTAAACCATACTCATATGTTGATCTAACCTTGGGTGGGCATTAAAAGCAAATATTGTACAAATATGTGCAAATGGACATCGCTTTAGGCCACTACTGTAATGCATCCTGATATTTTTTATTCTTATTATATCCTATAATGCGTGCTATTACTATACAACAACCCTTTTTAAGCCCTTTTTTATTTTTGTGTTTAAATGTTAAAAAAAATTGGCAAGCTAGCACTGAGCTCTTCAGAGAGCTCTCTAAAGCCATGCCTCCTACAAAACAGGAACACAATGGTGTTTCACAAATGTATTATGTCATTCTTTTTACGATATAGTATGCCAAAAATCTTGATGGTCCTAAAATGGGCATCCTTTACGCAATATGAACCTTCAATTCTCTAGATTTAGTGAGATCTGATTTCCCTCTCTTTGTTCATCAGTAACCTGTCTTGTTGTCCACAGGTGCTCATTTCCACTCAGGTGTGTAACAGACGTGCTGATGATGAAGTCTGCTGGACAAAACTGCTGACACATTGACTATCTGACCTCAACACTCAACTCGAGTAATAATTAATCCCGGGTATTCAGAGCCTTCGGCAAGCCAGACATGTTTACCTGTATCTCACTCAAGGATTCTATTAACGCTTGAACTCATGAGTTTCTTGAAAAACACTTTATAATCACATTTGAGAAATGAAAAACACAGTCGTTCGAAACACGCTTTTGAAATGTCAAACCTGCTGTTTTTCCACAGAACACACGTGTTTAAGTCACTGGCTGTCAGCTTTGCTTGGTTTGTTGGGGAACTTCGGTCCTCTTCGCGCTAAATGAAAGCACACGACTCTCTCCGCGGGACCCGCGTTGTGTTTACTGGACTGTGAGCTGTTTGAAATGAAACAAATGTGTTTTATTATAATGTATGACATGGGCTTGTGTGACTGAACATGTTTACAGATACACCTAAACATACTGAATGTGCAGAGCCCTCGCAACGGGATTTTTAAGACAGTCTCATCTCTTTGCTGTTTTCTGTCTGTTATTCCTCACTCTGCATAAACCTGCTGTTATCACAGAAAACACAGTAAACCATGTATTCAGAAATATGTAATAGCCACATAAAACCAGCACAGCATTCACGACGGGTTTCTACAGTATAATGTTCAGATCTAATCTGTCATTATACAGACGCATGGCATTCAGACAGACAGAGCAACACACACACTGAATAGAAAAGCAATATAAGATTTTCTAAGTGTGTGTGTGTTTTCAATTTGACAGATATGAACCGATGTTATTTATTCACCCTACGTGGATGACCAGATGAAAAATGCCAACAGACAAAAAGGGTAAAAATGCAGTAAACTATGTCACCAGGTGAGTAATTTCTTTTCTGAATTAGTTAATAAGAAACATTGCCTTGTACATTACATTATCTTGATATGATGATACCAGTTTTTTTGGATGAAAAGGATGAGGATGAAATGTTTTAAAGACAAACCAGGTAATACCACAAACATCAAGTGCAATACTAATCTTGTTGTTTATACTCTTTCCCACCAAAAGTTTGTCAGTTGCCATATTTTGTTAGTTAAAGTGATAGTTCGACCAAAAATGAAAATTCTGTCATCATTTACTCACCCTCTTGTCATTTCAAACCTGTATGACTTTCTTTCTTCCGCAGAACACAAAAAGAAGATATTTTGAAGAATGCCGTTAACCGAACAGTGATGGCACCCATTTACTTGCATTGGTTTTGTGTCCATAAAATCGAAGTGAATGGGTGCTGCGGCTGTTCGGTTACCAAGATGCTTCAAAATATCATCTTATGTGTTTTGCAGAAGAAAGAAAGTCATACAGATATTCAAGGTGAATAAATGATGACAAAATTTTCACTTTTGGGTGAACTATCCCTTAAAAGGGGTTTTACAAGACTATATACTGTAGATAAGATACAAAATAAAATAAAATATCTACCACAAAGCAAACAACCTATAAATTAGTTATCAATATTTGTCCCCAAGAATGTTAAAAATGTTTTTATCTCAGTTTGCCAGTTGTCCTTTTCTTCGGTTCAAGTCCATGAATAGCACCCAAACACTCAAAAGTAAAAATTCAAAATATGTAGAATACACCCTGTGTTCGAGTGATTTCCATTTCTACAAAATTTAAGTGTAATACTTGATCCATTATATATATATATATATATATATATGCATATATATATGATGGGACATGAGCGCAAAGCAGCAATGACAATGCATAACATAAATAAAATCAATTGTTCCAATCAGGGTTTAAGCTGATGAATGAAATTCTCCCACCGTGGCATTTTGGCAGTCGGCACTTTTATCGCATCACATTCATCAAAACATTTCCTCAACACACTGTGACACATCGTTCCCGACAAGAGCATCATTCAGAGAAAACCGGTCTGAGATCCGCTGGGATTCACTCGCTGAATTTATGTGAATCATCGCCGTTAACTCACACAAACAAATAATTGAATTGCTCCAAGTACATAAAACAACACAATAGCTGATGTAACAGCATCTAACAGCTTTAACTGTGACCAGTGCACATCTCCTGCAGAGCCCACATCAATCTGAAGCAGTCTGCCTCTCTTCCTCCCTTCCATTATCGCAAGACTTTGCTTCTGTTTCCATGTCTGTGAACCCAAAAGAAAGAAAACGCAAGTGAGATCTCTTTAATGTCTTTTAACACCGTTTGGAGTTTTTGGTTTATTGGCCTGTAGTCTAGAAGGGATCTCAACAGTCTCTGATTTTTATTTAAAATTCATCTTTTTGTTTCTCTTTTATGTGTCCTAAGGAATTTTAGAAATTGTAGACAAAGTTGAACGAACGGCACAGCACCAAACTCCATCACGTCTCCTGAGGTATGAGAGGGCAACCTTTGAGCAATTAAATTTTCCTCCGGTTGCTTTGAAATGTTGTTAGTGAATTGTCTGGGTTTTCTGTATAGCAGCGCACGCAACCGTGTTCCACAGGGAAGGATTTTGTCATCGATAACATGCCCATTACTGTTCTGAGGTCAGTAATCAGCTTTCTGAAATGAGCCCTGTGTACTGGGCCGGGTCAGATAGATGTTGACATACTGTTCACTGCAGAGTTATGAAATATTAAATATGTGTCGGCTAGACATCATTCACACGTTAATGTCCTTCAGTACAGAGCAGGGTTGTAGTATGCCATCCATCAATCTGGATATGTTACTGAATGGAGGAATATCTGCAGTGTATACCTCATACTGTCAAACACGAGCCACCATCCAGAAACAACATGATAGATCATTTGCCAAGTCATTCTGAGGAATCTAATCACCACATATTCTCAAAACACCATTTTCGGCAAAATGTTCATTTCCTTCTGGTTTCTAGTTATTATATGTTTCTTGATATGATACTAGGTTCACGATTTGATGGTATCACAGTATATCGAAGAAAATTTGAAAAATGAAACCGAAATTCAAATAACAGATTTAATTTCAAAACAATATCGATTTTGGTTGTAAATACAGCTTATTACAGAATTTACAGCTTTGGAGGTTTCATTGAACCTTTATGCAAATTCATTAAATCTGTGCAGTCTGTTTTTATACTTCTACATACAGATAATGTTAAACTCTAGGTGCATTTTTTTAATTAATTAAACGTCCAGTGTATGAAATTTAGCGGCATCTAGCGGTGCGGTTGCGAATTGCAACCAACGGCTCACTCCACCCCTCCCTTTCAAAGCACTTTGGTGGCTGACACAGGAGTGAGATGTCGTCACATTTTCGCTTCTTTGCCAAAGGAGATAACGTATTTACGTAACACATTCTCACTCCGGACTCGCCACGTATTGACACTCGGTCACCGCCCCTCGGCGTCACCTTTGAACGGGCAGGATACCCGTTTGGTGTCATTTTTCGATGCACAGGCCTCACAAATTTTACCGTTGTTATGAAAACGTATATTGGATATCATTTGCAATGATGTGTCGGGGTTTACTTAAGTTTAATGGCCAGGATTATTGCGTTTACATAAAGCTATTCAGGCAGTTTGAGCAAGTAACAGTTTATTTATCGTGATATTAAACACAAGATACAAGCAGTCACAATGTTGTTCAAAAATACATATATTCCAAGTGTACCAGAGCGAAACGATCGAATGTACAAAGAAACAGATGCGAAAGCGATCACCGTCCGCCGTAAATCTCAGATCCTGTGAACAACAGACGTTCAAAAATAGTTACGTCAGCTTTGATGCCATTGGCTCTCCCGTGTCTCGTGACCGATCGCGTCATTTCGTTGGCTTTGAACGTGAAATGGTATTGGCTCCGGTGGTTCCGGTATAATTTTTGAATGGCAGCCGACTGCGTTCATTCACGGACACAGCATATTCATATAAAGTTATAGTACAGCTTCGGTGCAAAAGGTCTGCGACACGAGTTGTTTGTTATACTTTAACACTGATTTTGGTCTGTTTGTGCAATAAATACCATTGACTGTACTTTTATTCACGAGTCGGGAGTGAGAACGGGACGATTTAGGAAACACGCTCTGTAGAGCAGTTTCTCGGTGGGCTACTGTAGAAACAACATGGCGAATTCCATGCAAGTGGACCCGCGGTGTATGTAGATAGAAATAGCTCATTCTAAGGTAATAAAAACATAACACTTCATTATATAAGGTCTTTATACACCTCTTAAAGGAGTAGTTCACTTTCAAAATAAATGTTCATGATAATTTACTCACCCCCATGTCATCCAAGATGTTTATGTATTTGTTTCTTTAGTCGAAAAGAAATTAAGGTTTTTGATGAAAACATTCCAGGATTTTTCTCCATTTAGTGGACTTCAATGGACTCCAAACGGTTGAAGGTCAAAATTACAGTTTCAGTGCAGCTGACGGGCTTTAAACGATACCAGACCCTGAATAAGGGTCTTATCTAGCGAAACGACGGGTCATTTTCTAAAAAATTAAAATGTACAGGTATATGCTTTATAAACACAAATGCTCTGGCCAACACAAAAGAAGATATTTTGAAAAATGTTGTTAACTGGCCCCCATTCACTTGCATTGGTTTTGTGTCCATACAATAGAAGTGAATAGGTTCAAGTGCTGTTCGGTTACCAACTTTCTTCAAAATATCTTCTTTGGTGTTCTGTGAAAGAAAAAAAGTCATAAAGGTTTTAAACAACAAGAGGGTGAGTAAATGATGACCGAATTTTCATTTTTGGGTGAACTACGACTTTAATGCTATAGCATATAATAATATTCTAGAGAATTGTGTGCTTCTGATTTTATAGAAACTGTTTTTCTACTCCACACTCGTCACCCAGACCCATCAATGATTTGTACACTGGGGTACATTCACTTTGGAACAGAAAAAGATTGAAGTAGAATTTTTGAATTTAAAAATTCTTTAAGGTATCAAATGGCATACTATTTGTTTTGATTGAAATTACTGGAATGGCTACACATGTTTATTTTTTCCAGATAGTGTGTACTTAGATTTATTTATTTTTTGCTGTTGTTAATGTTTTAGAAATGCAATAAGCCGCACTTAAGGCTATACACGTGATAGTGATTGCTACATTGTATTTTTTTTCCACTGCAGACCATCTTAGAACTGCAGACTTTTGATGAAAAGTTCTGGGACAAAACCGGCAGCATAATAAACTGGAGAAAGAGAGAACAGAGCAAAGAATGGAGCAAAGTTATTCTTCTTTAGACAAAAGTGATGTGCCAAAAGAGTTTGAGATAAGAGGGATGTTTGATATGTGTCTTTCAGGATTGCAGCTATGACAATTACACCAAGTTGAGCTTTGTGTCTGTGGTCAGTTGTGACGCTCATGCTAACAAGCCCCATTCCTCAGCTCGCTGCACCGACTCCAGAACGAGAAGAAACACAGACGAGGCCCTAAAACAAGCCCCGTGGAGCAAGAAAACGCATCAGTGATGCAGAATGATCAAGGTGAAGCTCACTCCCTCTCCCTGCGCTTTAGTTCTGTAATGACGTGCTTTGATTCATCTTCCACACCTTTTCTCTTTGGCCTTCAGTCATATACTCAACGGCCTGTCACTATGTTTGCCACATTATGGTTTTTCTCTTCCCCCTGCGCTCTTCCAGAAGCGCCGTCCCACAATGCTCATCTAAACTCATTAAGTAAACTCGCAGACAGTCATTAACAAGGCTTTTCTGTGGGCCCGAGATCTCGTCTTTAATTAGGGGAGCGTTTTTGACAGGACACAAAAACAAAAGACGAGCCGTGTTTTTGAAAAGGAGTGGGTCCCACCAAGGGCCTCACGTTCTCCTCTGCTAATGACTGCCTTCTTTAAAAGAAAGCGTGAGGCGTGAGGGGGAGGGCGGAGGAGAGACTCGGAGAGGAGCTCAACCCCAGACAATGGCCCATGCACACAGGGAGTCACGCTCCTCTGCGCTCCCTCGCCAGGTGACTGTGTTCTCATTAGGAGACAATGGACGCTCAGACGGGCTGGGGTAAACAGCGCGGTGTGCATGTGGGGGTGTTAGCAAGGGTAATGGGGGTCTGTTAAGAATGTTCTCTACGGCTGTGTCTCAGCGGGTCATGATGTTGCTTGGCTGTTTTGTCAATGATGGGTAAAGGTGCCCTATTTAGTGTGATGTAGTAGGCTTGATTTGATTGGTTGCGTCCTTTGTTTGCCTGGCCAGGTGATTGATAAATGCATTTTTTTCTGTTGCTCAACTGTTACAATATAGCCAAAGTGTGAGGCTGGATGATGAGTGTACTGGGTGAAGAGGCTTTTGATTGCTGTCGGTGTGTAGAGTGTGGTTGGATGTTTAATTGGTTAAGGGTGGGTGGTTGGGTGTTTAACTATAGGTGGAATTTGATGGGGTTTTATTTCATGTTCAGGTAGGGTGTTCGTAGCTCAACTGGTATAGCATTGCATTAGCTGCACAAAGGTCATTGGTTTGATAATCAGGATATACACTGCGTTCCAAATTATTATGCAAATGATATCTTTCTCTGGTTTTCCTAATTTGTCGATGCAAATGACAGTCAGTATAATTTTCAAGTAATCAACAGTTAGGGTACATTTGGAATTTTATTGAACAAACCTCCCACTGACAACAGTATTTATTTAAAAAATGAAAAACTCAAAATGCACTGTTCCAAATTATTATGCACAACAGAGTTTGAAAACATTTCATAGGTTGTAAAAAACTGAAAATGGTCATTTGTTGAATTTGCAGCATTAGGAGGTCATATTTACTGAAATCAAAAGCTATTTCAATCAAAAACATCCTAACAGGGCAAGTTACATGTTAACATAGGACCCCTTCTTTGATATCACCTTCACAATTCTTGCATCCATTGAACTTGTGAGTTTTTGGATAGTTTCTGATTGAATTTCTTTGCAGGATGTCAGAATAGCCTCCCAGAGCTGCTGTTTTGATGCTAACTGCCTCCCACCATCATAGATCTTTCGCTTGAGGATGCTCCAAAGGTTCTCAATAGGGTTGAGGTCAGGGGAGGATGGTGGCCACACCATGAGTTTCTCTCCTTTTATGCCCATAGCAGCCAATGACACAGAGGTATTCTTTGCAGCATGAGATGGTGCATTGTCATGCATGAAGATGATTTTGCTACGGAAGGCATGGTTCTTCTTTTTGTACCATGGAAGAAAGTGCTCAGTCAGAAACTCTACATACCTTGCAGAGTTCATTTTCACACCTTCAGGGACCCTAAAGGGGCCCACCAGCTGTCTCCCCATGATTCCAGCCCAAAACATGACTCCGCCACCTCCTTGCTGACGTCGCAGCCTTGTTGGGACATGGTGGCCATCCACCAACCATCCACTACTCCATCCATCTGGACCATCCAGGGTTGCACGGCACTCATCAGTAAACAAGACTGTTTGAAAATTAGTCTTCATGTATGTGTGGGCCCACTGCAACCGTTTCTGCTTGTGAGCATTGGTTAGGGGTGGCCGAATAGTAGGTTTATGCACAACTGCAAGCATCTGGAGGATCCTACACCTTGAGGTTTTCGGGACTCCCGAGGCACCAGCAGCTTCAAATACCTGTTTGCTGCTTTGCAATGGCATTTTTGCAGCTGCTCTCTTAATCCGATGAATTTGTCTGGAAGAAACCTTCCTCATTCTGCCTTTATCTGCACGAACCCTTCTGTGCTCTGAATCAGCCACAAATCTCTTCACAGTACGATGATCTCGCTTAAGTTTTCGTGAAATATCTAATGTTTTCATACCTTGTCCAAGACATTGCACTATTTGACGCTTTTCGGCAGCAGACAGATCCTTTTTCTTTCCCATATTGCTTGAAACCTGTGGCCTGCTTAATAATGTGGAACGTCCTTCTTAAGTAGTTTTCCTTTAATTGGGCTCACCTGGCAAACTACTTATCACAGGTGTCTGAGATTGATTTCAGTGATCCAAAGAGCACTGAGACACAATACCATCCATAAGTTTAATTGAACAATATAAAATTAAATGTTTACGACACTTAAATCCAATTTGCATAATAATTTGGAACGCAGTGTACATATCCCGAAAAGATATGCATACTTTACTTAAATGTACTGGACAATGCTTTAGATCAGTGGTTCTTACACGTTTTCGTTGTAAGGCCCCCCTTGTGTAGGTTGCATTTCTTTCTGGCCCCCCAAATAGAGACTTAAACGACTTAAGATCTTAAACTTAGAATTTTGATCAAACCAAAGACATGTTCAATTATACAATGCTGGAATATCAATTTGTTTGGTTGGTGGTGTTATTTTTTTATGTTTGATTGCACACAATTTATGATAAATTTCTACATTTCATAAAATGCCACAAAAACTATGCCACCCCTGGACCCATCTTGGGGCGCCCCCAGTTTGAGAACCACTGCTTTAGATAAACACATCTGCAAAATGGATAAATGTAAATGTCATGTGCAGAGAGATGTTGTGTTGTGAGTTGTGAATATAGAAGAGAAGTCATTGAATTCACATGATTAAAATTTCATTTTTGTACATGAATTTTCATAATTGTGGAGAGAAACAGGGTCCATGTTCACCAAAGAAAACACCAATTACCTGAACGGTGACATAACATAAAACTATTTTTGACAACAAAACAACTTAAAAAATACTACAATCTCTTTGTTTTTAAATATTTAAATGCCCCATCAGTTCATATTCCTTAAACATAACTCAAATAATAAAAAATTTCAGATGGGCTTACGGGTACCAACTAATAATGTTTTCCAGGATTTTGTTGGTTTAAATGAAATAAACTAGATTTTCTTGGTTTTTTTGTGGAAAACATAACACTGTCACAATAACTAACAATACTGTATAGTCATAATTACGTAATTGTGTAAGCTAATGGTGTGTTCTCACCAAGAGCAAATTGAACTGTTTGCACGAGTAAATGACATACAATGTCAATAACTCAATGCAAATACGTGAATTCATGCCGGGCGACGAAAATGGCAAGAACTGGGTGGCTTGATTGAAGGGAATATCGTGCGTTCACGGCATTTGACGTCGCCCGGCATGAATTCGTATCTTCCGCGCAAGTTGAAAAAATAAACTCGAGCAGCATATTCGTGTTAAGAGCTTATTGAATACTACGGTGTAACAAGTCCGGATGCGCGAAGACATTCCCCATCGCGTAAGGTTTTAATTTGCGAAAAATTTGAGAGTGATATGAAAAACAAATAATCTAGGCGTTTGGTCTGAACACACAGTAAGACAAATTCAAAGGAATAGTTCACCTTCAAAATGCAAATTCTGTCATCATTTATCACCCTGTTGTCATTTTAGACCTGTGTGATTTTCTTTCTTCTGCAAATGCAAAGAACATATTTTGAAAAATGTTGGTAACCAAAAACTGTTGGTTCTTATTGACTTCTATTGTATGGACACAAAACCAGTGCAAGTCAGTGGGGACCAACAGTTTTCTGTTACCAACATTTTTCAAAATATCTTTTTGTGTTCTGCAGAAGAAAGAAAGTCATACAGGTTTGAAATGACAAGAGGACATGTAAATAATGCCAGAATTTGCATTTTGAAGGTGAACTATTCCTTTAAGGTTTACAGTCTATTCTGGTTAAGAATACTCATTTCAACATGCTATAATTTAGGGGATTATTTCTTATTTCAATTACTATGTAGGACAGATAGAATGTGAATTGTGATCGAGGGTCTGTGTCTTTTAAATGCCTGTCTGTCTCTCAGGTGTATGGGGGCTTGTTAGAAGGGCTGATGGTACTCTGCAAATTTCAGACATTTCCAAAAGCTACATTTATGTTTGTGTATTTCCGTGTCTTTACCTCAGAGACTCAGGAGTTGGTAATTACCAACAGGTGGATGGTTTGAGCCGTGGTGCTTTTTCTAACTGTTCCACACAGACGGCTCCTCTCGTCTCCCATAAGTCTCATTATAACTAACTTCCAGCGTTTGTTTTATTTAGGTAATTAAAGTTGCTGATTCTAAATCTGGCTTTGACTGCAATAATTCTGTTTGTGCATTGTGTTCAAAGGCATCAGACATCAGTGAACATTTCACATTGACCGGTGAGTGATGGTTGTAGTTCCGCTATTGGCACAACTCTTTCTGCAGCTATAGGTGAATACATTCTAAACATGGTGCGCTGTGTGTTATCAGTATTACTGTTAATTAGCTTTTTTTTTTTTTGGAATAATTATAAAGTTGTCTTTGAATATCGCGTCAGACTCTCTTAAATCTCTGAATAGCTTTTAAACATTTGATGCCAGGAACTGCAGATCCTTTAGCTTGTTTGTCTCCTAAAACTCTCAGCATTTCTTAAAAACCTTGTAAACCCAACTTTATAAACAGCACAGATCCTTGTAAACATGACTTTCCCATGGACAGATCATAAACTTGCAAGGATGCTTAGTAGGGATGGGGCCCGATACTAATCTCATGCACTCGTCCTCGTAAAAATGTACCAATACTAAAGACCGATACCTCATGTGGCATAACAAAGACATAAATTTGGTTAGCTATGAAGCTATTCTATTTTTATTAGTCTCACTGTGTTTTGAAATCGTACAGGCATCGGTATCGGCGAGTACCAGAAAAAAATATCGGTACTCGGACTCGGTCTTTAAAAAATGGTATGGGTGCATCCCTAATGCTTAGCAATTACTATGTGTAGTTGCATCAGGCCATAAATGAATGGGTGTCTGAAAATGAGTCTTGAGTTACTGGAATTTTAGGTGAATTTTGTTAAAGTAAATGTACTAGTTGGAGCCATTGTGCATTATATAGCATTGAGGTGTTATAACCGTGGTGCTTCGCTCTCTTTCCCAAATGTGTCTCTTTGAAAGAGGCAACGGCCCAACACAGTGGATTTATAAGAAGGAGCCTTGTATTTATCATAAGTAGTAAAGAACAGTGCTGCTGAGATTGCCAGAGATTGAAGCGTCTCTCCTGGAGACTTAGAATGTCAAACTGTGCACTGAGACCTGTTAAGTGCTGCCAGCCTCTCTGACAGATCCATCACATCTACTCTTGGAATTAAAAAGGAATGACAAAATGCTTAAAGAACCTGACAAGAGCGGAAAATATTCCTCCCTCCTCTGTGTGCGTGTGCGGCCTGTGCTTTAGTAATACCCCTCAGAGTGAGATTTAGGTGAGCTGTCAGTGAGCAGTGAGAGAAAGAGGCCGTCTCATCCCCAGACGCTCCGCAGGAGACCGCGTCTCTGCTATATTTTACAGCGGGTGTAAGACAGCGCGGCTGCCAGTGGAAGCCGGGAATAAATAACGTATTATTTGCCACGAGAACAGAACACATTTCCCTTCATTCTTGTGTTTGAGTAACAATTTAAAGTCTGGCCCACAATTACGCCGTCAGCAGCCAGTAACAAGGCCAGAATTATGACAGCCATCGAGTGTTTTACCTTTTTGTTTTTTTTCAATTGCTTTTTATTGTGAAACTGCTGAATGTGGGATCATAAAATAGTTGAGTTTGTGAACCCTGGGCTTGATGTTGCGGGCGTTTGTTATGATAGTAAATGATGTCTTTAGTTTGGCTCTATAAAAGGGGTCACAGCTGTTTCCCAATGCTGTTATAGAAGCAGTTCGGTTGGCAGCAAGTTTTTTCCTGACCTCTGATCTGTTGTGAAATCATCTCGATGTGGGGCCACTTTGAGTTTCACATATCAAATGCACTGCAGCTTCTAGTTGGTATGCTTTTTTTAGTTCATGAGGAAACAAAATTGTTGTTGTTTGTAGGTTGATCATGTGAGTAATTCAGAGGAAGAAATGACAGATTCGGTTTCGTTTGTGGCTATGGACACATGAAGATATTCATGAACACAACTGTATAAACCGCTTTGTTTTCTATATGAGAAATAATTCGATGCCCTGATATATCGGCCAATAATCGGTATTGGTCGATAAAAGCAAATGTTCACTCTATCGGCCGATAGTTTAAAACAGCCGATGATCAGGGTCAGGGACAATATATCCTGTCAATCAAAAGAGGACAGGAAAATGCAATATATTTGTGCTCTGTGTATAAAAAAATGTTAAGAAACATCATCGGTTTGATGTTCAATATTTATAGTCATTATATGAATTAATAACATTTAGAAAGTTCATTTAATCCTCAGAATCGGCATCAATATTTACTACTTATGGACAGTCATACATTTTGTGCCCAGTTACAACAAACTTCTAAAGTAAAAAAAAACAACCTTTGGACATGTTAGTAAGTTTATTTTCTCAACAGTTTTCTCATGGGGTTTGTTGTATTTTAAACATTTCCTCCTGTCTAAATGGGACATTCCTGGCCAGAATCCACCCCAAAGTAGACCAGACATCATGCTCATCGTCAGAAGTCCGCCAACATGAGACCAGGCCCCGAAGTTCCACCCCAGAACCTTCAGCTCATTTACTTTGGAAAGAATCTGACATGTTACACTTTGCAGCGTAGCGTGTCAGAAATGAATCTGTGTGTTTGGTCTGATCTGTGAGTGAGAGCTGGGGGAGTATTGGGTTGTGTTCTATCACAGTCTCCGAACGAAGTCTTGAATAACACTATAAGACACGCTCCGCTGACGGTCACTCATAAAACCTGAGAGCACACGAACCAGGGGAGAAATACAACATCTACAGGATGTTTAAATAGAACATAATAATATTTCATAATATAAGCCTCTCGTGTGCATTAGCACCTGCATTAGAGTCCACGAAATCACATCGTTACCATAGTAATGCCAGTATTGTAATAACACAGCAATAAAACAGACCGAGGTGCGTGTGCGTGCGTGCGTGCGTGCGTGTGTGTGGTGGTGGTATTGCACATTACACACATCCAAACAGAGTATAGACGTTTAGTTTTGTTGACAAGAGTAATTTTCTGCTTTTTGTGCTTTCTGAGCCGTATGAACAGCCACACTTAAAATCCCCTAATGGAAAGAAAACAGAATCAGTGATTTTCAAAGAACACTGTACTTTACTATGATAACCACGAAGACTGTTAATAGAATAGTTACAGTTTTGTTACATTAAATCTGTTAACATGGTGTTAAATACAAAATAATTTTGACTCTTTTTTTGTCCAAACTGTTTGAAGATATTTATGTTAATTTTATTTTTGCTATTATAATTATACAATTATTTTTATATAAATGATGGCATTAGACCGGAAGCAGTACTATGGTAGATTGTGCAAGGGTAAAGCTTGTTAACTGAAACAGTTGTTATTATTTCTGTCTTATGTCTGTCCTAGATTTTGTATTATATATGTCATTTGTGGTTATGAAATATTCACAGCAATCAGACGTTAGTCTGTGCTGATGAACAACAGCCAGTGAGACGTGACGCAGATGGACGGCGGAGGTCATATGATCCCTCACCTGGGACATACTGGAGTTGAGGGATGTAATGAGATGTAAGTGATTTCTCTGTTCTTTATAATGTTCTTATTAGGGGTGTCACAATATACAGTTTTTTTCAATATCCGTGATATTATAAACCACCATTATCAATATTGTGTTAAAGCGGCCCTAACACACACGGTTTCTGCCAATCTTATATTATTCTTGAATACCTATAGAGTAGTATTGCATACTTCGTATCTTCGAAGAGTGTTTAGTTTGATCACATTTATAAAAGATAGATACAGCTGTACGATTATTTCCGAAAGCATACGGCGCATGCGGGGGGGAGGGGTAGGCTGAACTAAAGCACGTGCGCACCCATTGCCAACAAAACACAGACATCAGTTTCACTCACCGCATGCGGTTCATGTCCGGCATCTTTTAGCGCTGGGACGGCTCAATATATCAGTTTCAAACGATCTCCAAAACCAGCGTTATATCCACCGTTTATATAACATTCATCACCCAAATGCAGTGAACAAACAAACACCTGAACTTCGCGAACGTATGCTCTCTCTCTCACAAGTGAAAGTGATGTCTGCGCATGCTCCTTCTCCTGCTCTCCTTGCTGCCATGTGGACGTGCCGCGTGCTTTTCAGGGGAGAAATGTCCAATAAGGGACTAAGAAAAATAGTTATTATACAGTTTTATATGTTCGAAAAAAACTTTCCTGAAACCTGTACGATCGCTGGGGGAGTGTATCGAGCACGGAAATACTACGTAATACACCCAACTCGTTTTTTGACAAGTTGACCATGTTAAGCATGAGAAGACAGCACGTTTAACATTGTAAAGAAGTCAGAATGCATGACACACTGTTGCACCACCCCTTTAAAAAGTACACATACAGTACTGTATGATAATATAGTAAATAATTCAGCCCCCATTTAAAAGTGAGGTAGTTAACTCAACCCTAACCCTAATTGTGTCATTATTTACTCCTCCTCGTCATTTTACTGTGACTTACTTTCTTGCAGATCACAACAGAAGATATTTTGAAAATGGTTGGTAACCGAACAATAGCGGGTCCCCGTCACTTCTATTGAACAGACACAAAACCAATGCAAGTCAATGGGTACCACCGTTGTTCGGCTACCAACGTTTTTCAAAATATCTTATTTTGCGTTCTGACGAGGAAATAAAATCATACAGATTCGAAATGACAGGAGGGTGAGTAAATGATGAAAGATTTTTCATTTTCGGGTGAACTATCCCTTTAAGAGCCACAGTGGTTACAAAGTCTCTCCACCTCCTTACCTTCATATTTTGAGTGCGATTCACTGGCGGAAAAAAATGAGAAAAATAAAGATGAGTTCACCAGATAGCATTATTTATTTAATAAAAATGTTTCGATATCATGATAATACCGATATAGTTCATTCTTTTGGCCACATTATCTTGATGTGAAAATCGGCCCTACTTTGTATTAAATCCACATACAGATATATCAAAAAGCTGCGTAAAAAGTGTTCGCACCGTATTCTAGCTATAGCTCCTTGTGCAGCCTGACAATAACATTAGAGCATCCAGCTATAGGAACGCCACTGACCTCCAGAGATGAAATCAATGTCAGTGTGAAGGCCTGATCTCTGTGTGTTGATGTGATCTGTAAGAGCGTAGGAATAAAACCTGTACAGCAGTCCTGTTATTATTAACTGGATGTTGGTAGAGAGGATTTCGCACACTGATCCAATAAGAAGCCTCCGCTTTCAAAGCACCAGAGACTGTGTGTATGTGTGTGTGTAGCTTGTTCCTTCATGTAACAATAGCAGAGGTGACTGGCCTACAAGAGCACTGACAGCTTTATGACCCGTGTGCCAGAGCGAGGGAAGAGAATTCTGGGAACATAGTCCTGGCCTCAGTCCCAGACAAGCAGGTAGTCCTGTGTTTGTTTGGGGGGGCAGGTAATGTTTCTGAATGGGAAGGAGGTCACAGAGGTTTGTGAGAGTTTGAGTAGCCTGAGGAGTTTGGATTGGTCAGGTCTCGCTTTGGATTGATTAAGGAATGTACACATCAGACGGTGTCTCGTGAAGCCAAACATTTCACTAGAGGCGTTAAGTCTTGACCATATTGAATTTTTATTTAAAAAACAAATCAGTTTTAAAGAACCAGTGTGAAATTTAGCAACATCTAGTGGTGAGGTTGCCAATTGCAACCAACGGCTCACTCCACTCCTCACCCCTCCCTTTCGAAGCACTACGGTGGCTGACACAGAACTAAGATGTCACGTTTTTGCTTCTTTGCCGAAGTCGATAACGTATTTACGAAACGCGCTCTTTAGAGCAGTTTGTCCGTTTAGGGCTACTGTAGAAACAACATGGTGAATTCCATGCAAGGGGACCCGCTGTGTATGGAGAAAAATAGCTCATTCTAAGGTATTAAAAACATAACTCTTCTTTATTTAAGGTCTTTATACACATCTGAAGACATAGTTATGTACATAATGTTGCATTTCTGTCAATAGATCCTCCAAAGAAGTACACACTAGAGTCCTTTACGTTACTGGCAGTGTTCTTGTAACCTACAGTGAGTTTTCCCGAGTCGTTTTTTTCCACCTGAAACCTGCAGCAGTACCGGCAGGTGCAAACGGGGTCTCGCAGGTATTTGTTAAATGTCTACTGCTGTGGGATGGTGATATTTTATTCACTGCTTAACCTTTGTCAACTCGATCAAACTTCAGAGCAGAATTCTCACACACTCTTCAATGATGTGTTGAATAAAACAGCGAGAGAGAGGTTGAAAGGAACAATTCTGCAGTGAAACGGCTAATCTCAGGTGAAAATAGAGACATTATGTGCACCTCAAACCATCTTCTTGCATAATCGCATTTAGACGAAAACCGAATCGTTATCGAGAAAAAGGCAGAGTGTGTCAGATTGATGCTTCGTCCTGAAAATTGATTCTTTTCTAAGGTGAGCGTTCTTACCTCAGACGTCTGAGGATAAAGACATCAAACCGCTGTTACAGAACAATACAGACATCAGGAGCAATTTGCCAGAGCGACGATACCGATCTAACCTGCCTCTCCCCGGCGCTCTGCTCCGCACAGGTGACAGCGGATAGACTCGTAATCTGCATTTCAAAGGCGCTCTGAGCACAGGAACATGAGAGCCGCTTAACTCCAGCTCTCACAGCGCTCAACACTGATGCTCCGCAGATATTTATAAAATCCCTCCTCTGACATTATGCAACCGCTTAAAAGACGTGTTTCAAGGTGGAGAAAGAGGTGAGCGCTTCATTCTGACTGATCGGCTCACTTCCACACACAGACTGTGATCTCGGTGTAGAACATGATGTGTTCAGTTAGTTTATTCAATATGTAGGCAGATCTGACTGCAGCTGTATTCCTGGAAAGCGTGCGTAGGAAGGAGTCGTTTTAGACTTGTTGGATGGACGGTTACATTTGTAGAAACGCTAACAGATGTGTCTTACTTTTATGAAATATTGAATTATAATGCATTTTGAAGAAATGGCATGCATCATTTTTAATGAATGTTCACTTTCAGTTTGCATTTAGTTCTCAGATGCCGCAAGTCTCAGAAACGGTCACAGTTCAAAATATTTGCTTTTCTTTATTTGAACATACAGATACAAGTGTGACGTACTCTAATCGGTTGATTGTTTTACCGCAGTCTATGCGCTCAGGAGTAATTCTGCTCTAGGGACTTCTCTTTACTGCCGTCTGTAAATGTTCAACACTGATGTTTCTAATTAGAGACGAGTCCAAACGGGGCGACTCGACCCTCGTGTCTAAAATAAGCGCAGGGCCGTTTGAACGCAGCCGTCTGCTCCTGCCGAGAGTTCAGCAGGCAGTAATTCAGAGGTGATGTGAGAAATGATGCTTTATGAGGTAGGCGGGCAAAGGAGCCAAACACGGGGCTGACTGAGACCACCGACACACTCCTCTGCACATTTACACACTTTTCCACCCGTATATCACCGAGTCTTTAGGGCTCCGCTGGGGAGATGCTGTGGGCGGCTCCCAGTCAGAAAAATGCCTGTTTTAGCAAGATTCTAAATTTCAGAAGCTTTGCGTAAAAGAAAACACACACACTCTTTTAATGCTGCATATTGTAGCTGTTCATTTTTTTCCCTCAGGGTGAAGTGTTCAATTGCCATATTGTAAGAAGTGTAGTATACAGTTCATATAGTGTACTTCAGTTTGGGTGGATGAAAAGAAAGTTTTACATTGTTAGTGTTATTCTGTAGTATGAACACAAACAGTGACCGACAGTCAAACTTTGAGTGAAAGTGTATGTTCCCTGAGCTGACTCTTTGGCCCGTGCTGTGTTTTGGGAATGTAGTTCTTTTATCCTTATGAGGTTATCTGTGACCTGCAGCTGTAACTCCACATAAACCTCAATGCTCAGAAGAAACAGAAGAACCACAGGGCCGTCTGAAGCGTTGGTGACAAACGTCCTTCTGCCCCCATCGGTCTGCCAACAGCCCTAAATACCCCTCATGCAAAACTCCTGTGTGACTGTTCTGTCAGACAGCGACGACCTTATTAACTCGACCTTCACTAAGCACACTTATTCCTCTCTTGAAGGAATAGTCTTTACTCTTTGCAGTACACATGCTGTTCTTTGTCTTTTGGGCGATGTTAGTAGCTTGCTAGCAGTGTTGGGTAAGTTACTCTGAAAAAGTAATGAATTACTAGTTACTAATTACACATTCGATAATGTAATTAGATTACTGTACAAGTTACTCTCTTCAAAAAGTATTTAATTACTTATTACTAATTACTTTCTACATCCTACATCAACCTTGATGAGTTAAGTGATTCAAGGATAGACATGAAACGGCTCTTTTAATTCATTTAAATAAATAATATAAAACTACATAAAGTATTATTATTAATTACAAATGTGAGAATTATACATTAAAGCACGGATTTTAAAGTTAGACTTTGAATTTTAATGTAAATTCCTCTTCTGCACACACACACACATATTACACAAAGAATTTAGTTTAATTACATCAGAAGTAACTGTAATTAAATTACAGAAAAAATAAGAGTAATCCCTTACTTTACTTTTTCTTTTTTTAATTACTTAAAGTAATTAAATTACAGTAACTAATTACTTAGTAACTAGTTACACCCAACACTGCTTGCTAGATACTCGGGCAGTTGCTTACTAGTCCAGAAGGGTCTAATTTTTGGACTCTAGATGCGATATTCCAGAAATTCTACTCGATAGAAACCAATGACTCTGAGATCTCTGAGAACTCTAAACTGAGATCAAATGATGTTTATTTGTACAGCTGTACAACATTACTTAAGCATACATTAAAAACAAAAAGCACACTATATAAAACTATAAAGTATTTCATAATCCGGACAATTACTTCACATTCGAGTGTCGTTTTATTAAAGGTATAGTTCACCCAAAATTTAAAACTCTGTCACTATTTAATCACCCTCAAGATGTTTCAAACCTGTATACATTTCTTTGTTCTGCAGTACACAAAGGAAGATATTTTGAAGAATGTCAGCAACCAAACAGATCTCATCCCCCATTTACTGCCATAGTTAGGGTTAGATAAATAAATACTATGGGAGTCAATGGGGGATGAGATCTGTTTGGTTACCGACATTCTTCCAAATATCGTCCTTCGCGTTTAGCAGAACAAAGAAATTTATACAGGTTTGGAACAACCTGAGGCTGAGTAAATGATGATGGAATTTTCATTTTTGGGTGAACTATCCCTTTAAGTGTTCTGTATAATTGTATTTATTTCCCCCCACTACAACCGAATCTGCAAACAAATTCCGACGGTACGCACATCAAATCAAGCGTGTGCGTTTGTACTATGTGACATTGGTATAATGACCAATCAAAGCCTCTGCTGGTTCAGAACGAGCCAACGGAGCGCAGAGTTTGCGTGATTGTCCCGCAGACGTTTGATCAGGTTAGCGCAGGCCACGTATATGCTCATGCACCTCCGTCCTGCTAGCGTGTAAAATGCGCTCTCTCAACCTCTCGCTGCTCTCGGTAATAATATCCACAGGTCTTTGTTGGTTTGGTGTAGGGTGTAATAAACATCTTTGCATGGCAGTAATGACTATGTGAGGTCCTCAATGATGTAGACAAACAAGTATTTATAGGTCACAGTGAGCTGTTGTTAAGTTAAAGGCCTTAACAAATAATTTTTTTACCAGGTTGACATGAGCTCTGTGTGTGCGCGTATTACAGTATGTGATGTATTCATCCACCCGTCTCGCTCAGAATTTAGTCAGGTGCTGAAAGTGATAGTTCGGCCAAAAATTCTGTCATCATTTACTCACGCTCTTGTCATTTCAAACCTGTATGACTTTCTTTCTTACGCAGAACACAAAAGAAGATATTTTGAACAATGTTGTTAACTGCCCCCTATTTACTTGCATTGGTTTTGTGTCCACACAATAGAAGTCAATGGGGGCCAGTGCTGTTCGGATACCAGCTTTCTTCAAAATATCTTCCTTTGTGTTCTGCGGAAGAAAGTCATAAAGGTTTGAAATGATAAGAGGGCGGGTAAATGATGACGGATTGTCATTTTTAAAGTGAACTTTCCTGTTCATGTTCAACATTTTGTCTCCGTGTCAGTCCAAATAAGTCCTTCCCAACCTCTTTCACTCTTTTATTTTAATTTCAGTTTGTAGTATTGTTTTGCTTTTTATTACAAAGTTTACAAATACAGCAGGAATTTGTCGGTCTACAGCTCGGAAGAGAAAAAAACATCCTGAAAAACTGATTCAGCACATATACGCACACACTCACACACAATAGTAGTGCCGGCAGGGGGCGGCTGCTAAATGTGTCACTTTACAGAACGTCGAGATTTTAGGAATCTAGGACGGTCGTTGTGCATTCGTTTGTTCATTGCCGGATCTTTCTTCTGCCCCTCCAACAACCCTGCCACTCTGTCTCTCTCTCCTTCCCTCTCTCCTGCCTCTCCAACAACCCTTCTACTCTCTCTTACACACACGCACACAGAAATTAAGGCGTTTGTGTTTAGAGTATTACAGATAAAGGCTTTATTTTGAGAAGTTGTTAGAGATCTTAGAGATAAAAACAGTTTACCTGTATTGAAACATGAAGGGTCATATAACTCAAAAGCCCAGTTCTGTGAAAACGGTTCTTCATAAGAAGAGGTTCTTTGTCAAGTGTCACAAAGAGCCACTGTAGACCCTTCAATCGAAAGAGTCTAGTGGTATCACACACAGGTGCCATATCTCAGTACAATTATTTCAGTTATTGAATTTTTATGTGCCTAAAGCAGTAATTTAGCATTTTTATAGTGTTGTGTAAATGTTTCAGGATGACTAAAATTGCAGTAGTGTGTTTTAAGGTAAAATTGGAGTAATGACCATGTGAACAATGTGAACCTGCCGTAGCGCACTTACAGCTTGATTGTAGGTGCCCATGTAAATGTACTTACTGATATACATCACATGTTATGTCCTGTTCCATAAAAAAGCATGTTCAAGTCCACTCTGACCTGCAATTAAAAAAACATGTTTATTGGAGTATGTTACAATGCACCAAATGGATGCGTGAGTGAATGTGTGTGTATAAGCGAGAGAGAAAGACATGGCATAATAGGTCAAATTCAGTAGAGCAACACTTAACTGCCCCTCTCTCTCTCTCTCTCTCTCTCTCTCTCTCTCTCTCTCTCTCTCTCTCTCTCTCTCTCTCTCTCTCTGTGTGTTGACAAAAGTTTCCGCATCCGCGCGTCATATCCTCCTTNTCTCTCTCTCTCTCTCTCTCTCTCTCTCTCTCTCTCTCTCTCTCTCTCTCTCTCTCTCTCTGAGTGTGGACAATAGTCTCAGCAGTGGCCCGTGATTGCCTCCTTTTCACATGTTAATGTGCATCTCTACATACCTCTTCTTTCTCAAATCTCAACAAATTATACACCAAACACAGATAGGAAATATCCTACAGCTTTTCTCTTTTTCATTCAACAAACTGACGTGTAAATGTAAGTGTAAATCGTCCGCTCAGCCACTCTGATCGGCAGTAATTGTCGCTGTCAATTGTGTTAGATGTTTTTTTTCTTCATCGCACACACGCAAGATCAAACACAAATCACTCTCACGTCCTGCCCGCTTAAGAGAGAGACAGACAGACAGAAAAAGACAGTGATGTTTGTTGCCACGGCGATGACTGTTTATTCGCATCACACGTCTGCATATAAATATTTGTCGTTTTGCTCATTTTGTGTCTTGCTGAGAACTGATTGGTGTTGATTATCTTAAATACTCAAGTGCCATATTGCTCAAACTGGTACTAGAGATACTGATACTAAAGACATATTTTTTTATTGATAAAATTCATGAAGGCTTATCCTTCCACTAGAAGATTTCATTCCTGACATGTACAGTAAGCTGACGTTTAAAGCTGGTCTTTGTGGATGCTGTACAGTGACTGATGAACAGTATCGACCAACCTACAACAGAACTCTTAAGCATAATAAATTGTTTTATTGTTTACGTGTTTCACATGACATGTATTAAATGATTTGAAATTGCAGAATAAAACTGTATGTTCTTCTCTGCAGACGTGTACAGATTTGAACACAGGCATATGAAGAATGTCACACTCGTGGTTGTGCGGTAAGTGGTTTGAAACACATTCTGTGAATGGCGGCTGTTTTAAGAGCAGCCCCACCGTACTTTCACGAGAGCTCTGAATCCTGAGAGAAAAAAAGTCACATTTTATTTCATAGTATAAATTACATTTCACACTCCTGCAAAGTTTATACAGCACATAGGAGCAGATTTTTACAAGATTCATATGCAAATGTGCGTTGAGATTAGAGATACAACGATTATTCCAGTTCATGATAAATTATTCATTTAACAACCGTCAATTATTAATTCCACAGGAACAATAAGCTATGTTTCTGTAGGCACAGTTTTCCATTTTAACGGACTTTACCTTTTCTCTCTCTCTCTGTGAGTGTGTGTGAACTTTCCTAATGTCAGAATGAATTGTGAATGTTTTTCATTTCATTGCTCAGGAAAGCCGGAACATCAAAATAGTTACAGATATATCTGCTTGTGCTGGATTGGAATGCCATTCTTCACCTCACTGGAGGCCTGACCTCTTTACAGGATCATCACCGTCTTTGTCTCATGTTTGAAACGTCTCGTGTTTGATGCACGCAAATGAAGACCGTCTGTTAATAATCAGATCATTCATGTTATTCCTCTATACAGAACAAGTGCTACATGTGAAAATCAATAACTATTTGAAGCATACAGTATTTGAGGATTCCAGTGTGCTGTTATATACAATAGATTGAAGCCCGTCGGCGAGCCCAGGGCCTGCGGCTACGGTAAAATACCTCATTTCATATGTTTTTTTAGAGACTTTGAAATCTCTCTCTGCTAACGCTGCTCTCTAATTGTCCGTCAATCTGTCATCCTTGTTCTCTTTTGACTGTGTGTGTGTGTGTGTGTGTGTGTGTGTGTGTGTGTGTGTGTGTGTGTGTGTGTGTGTGTGTGTACGTGCGCGCGCATGTGTGACACGCTCGCTCTGTACAGCTGTCACTCACATTAACATTTGGCTGTGAATTGAACAGGTTTGTTGGGTAAATGCATAATTAATAAGTACAGATGAGAAATCGCTATCGCATGTAATGCGCGTGCATGCGTTGCTGTATTTGCACAGAGGTGGATCTGTGAAGAGTCGGACGGGGTTTTTGGGCTGGTGATGAACATGCACACATGAAGATGTGATAATTATGCTAATGACATACATGCCTGCATCTCTGGTAATGTTGTGTGCGGTGTGGCTTACAACTCTGAAAATGAACCACCTAACATCCACACGTGGCATGAGACCTCAAGCATTTCATAGAGCAAAATGACATTTATTCTGAGGATTAAAAAAAATATGTGTAAAAATTCAATATTTAAATAACCAATATATTGATAGCTTTTTTCTACCTTTTTTTTCAACACATAGTTGAATAAAACCCCTGCAATTATTTTTAGACTTATTGCTGCATTTGTATATGTTAAACATACAAAAAAGGGCAACAATAAATCTGTACTTTTAAGGTAAAAATATATTTTTATATCTCTATCTTACATTGCATATGTAACACTGTAAGTTACAAAGCAATATTAGTGATAAGTGATGTGAGAAAAAATAAATGGGCTTTTTCCTTAGCAAAGACTATAGGCCTAAAGCAAAAATATGTGATGGGTCAGAAATGGAGGACAGAGTGTAAGTAAATCGTGCGCAGAGAGGGGGCGTCTGTTTCCCCCTTAAACCGATTTATGAACCCATGGGTCTGTGGATGAGGGTTTGTCTCAATCACACACCATGTAAAACTATTCACTTATAAAAACTAACAAAATATTGCAATTAAAAATATATAGATTGATTAAGTGAATGATTGATTGATTTGTCACTCACCCTGCAGGGTTCCAATAAATAAATCATGATCGCATCCTCCAAATATGCACACAGTTAAATATACAAAATCATTTAAAATAATCTTAATTCATAAATAATAAATGCAAATACAATTATTTTGTAGTAGTATATCATGTCAAATAATCTAAGTAATATTATTATTAACAAAATGCATATCTAATAATAATTAGCTTAAAATTATTCGAAATAAAAGCATGAATCAGTGTTGACGCCAGTATTTGATGGCTTAATTCATACGACAATTGCTGTAAAAATATTTTATTCACACATAAACCATAATCGCCCCCTGAAGACATCAGAACTAAAGCATAAACAGAAAAGGCAAAACAGAAAAGAAAAAGTAAAGCTAAGAAAATAACATAACAGAGAGAGCTTGTTCACGCCCTTAAATCCATCTAGTAGATCCGGTCGACAAAGCATTTAATTCTTTTTATTGTTTTTAATTCGATTAAAACAGAAAATATTATTTATTTAATGGCTTCTATAAACCGCGTAATGGCTTTATTAAAAAAAATCCTGAAATAAACCTGCGCACCTGCAGACTCACCTGTCACACCGGAGCGCGCGCGCGCGCGCGTCCTTCCCTGTGGAAACCTGGACGCGCTTCCCACGTCTCACCTGACAGGACGCGTTTCTTCAAAAATAAAACTCGATCATCTTATTAATCTTTTCTTTAATAGAGTCATCCTCTTTTGTTTCTCTATACAGTCGATCTGCGGTCGGAGATGAAAAGTAAGCAAGTGAGTGTGCGTAACTTCCTTCAAACGTTAAAGGTGCCTGATGCTCTGCGGTGTGTGTGTGCATGTGTGTGTGTCCTCATAACACACGCGCGTTTGGATCCATTATCCCTCCCTGTGCTGATAGGTGGCGTGTGTTTCTCTCTCTCTCGAAAAGAAAAGGAGGAAAGTGTCATTCGAGGCGTGTACGCGCGTCAGTCCGAGCGCAGGTTTGAGTCCTGGAGTCTGCACGAGGAATCAGTTGCAAACCTGCGCGTCAGGAATAACGCGCGTCTGTTTCCCTGGCTTTATTCTGGACCCATACACACACACACACACACACACACTCCTGCAGCAGAAACGACACGGTAAGACATACTCTTTTGCCTTCATATGATATTAAAATACTTCTCAAGAGAAATAAAGCTGCTGTGCTGGAATCAGGATGCTCAAATACAGGTGACAATGCGCGCGTGTGATTCACGTTCACCTGTACAGGTGCAGTGAATGACAGTGAACTTATTTAAAACTATAATTTGATTTGAGAATAACCTGACTTGACGTTTAAACACAGTCAAAATTTACAAATATTTTATTTTGCAATATTTGTTCTGTGGGAGATCAATAATATAATATGTTAGAATCGCTACAGTTTGTAGTTTAAATGCTTCGATTTGATTTAGCTTTTCTGACTAATTTCGCCTACAAATCTGTTAACATGCAATCACAAAATATATATTTTAACGTTGCATGATAGTCAAATGCAAAGTAAACATAAATGTAAAGAAGCTGTAACAGTATTTGTGCCTAGTGCGTCCTGATGAGAATAGTATTTGATTCAGAGATGATGTTGATGACATCTGTGTGCGACTTTTTAAGCTGTAATATGCACATTTATTCAAGCGTGTAGCTTGTTATCATTACACAGAGAGATATTATATAGATACCCACAGCATTTCGTTTTCTCAACAGAAATAAAAGTTTCATGACTGCACAAAAAGCTGTAGCTTTCACATATTGAACAACATAAACTACACCACTCAGGTAAAAAAAAATGAAATTGAGCTGATAGTTTATGAAATAAATGTTTTAATGAAAATAAATGCAACCTGAAAATGATTTAGGCTACGTTCAGCGTTGTCTGTAAAAGACATACTATAAACACAGACCGTTACTTTGAAATTGTCTGTAAAATTAATTCAGGCTCCCAAAATAAACAAGCAGCAAAAATCTTTTTAAAGTAAAACTCTTTACCTTTTTTATCATTTATACATGACTACAAGTCAAATATAAATCTAGACTCTGACCTTTGATACTTGCAGTTTTTTCACGTCATTTTGTTTTGGCGTTTAAATCAGGGATCACAGCAACATGACAGACTGTTCAGTGCGCGGCATGTTTACATGTAAGTCCATAAGTAAATGCATTCGTATTACAGTCGGTGCTTGGGTGCTCTCCGGTGATCAGTTGCCACAGACAAGCTGCGCCCTCGCAGAACGATATCAGACCCTCTCAAACAATCACATTCACTCACCCATGTGCCTGTGTGTTTCTCTGTCTTTCTGTTCGTCTGTTCGGGCTGATGGACTGCCAGAGGGAGCGTCTCACCCTGCGCCTCCACTACATTGTCGCTGTGTTCGTTCGGGTTTGAGTCCATGCGAACTGCCATCTGATCCACGTTTATCAATGCGGGAGCTGATCATGGCGGACGGCCCCCGGTGTAAGAGGCGAAAACAAGCCAACCCGCGGAGGAAAAACGGTAAGAGCCGCATGGGAAAGTGTCCTGGCGCGGAGCGGGTGCGCTGCGCAAATGGATGCGATACGAGGGGTAGAGTGAGATCAGACTCTGTTTATGCCTCCTAATGTTTATAAATAACATAAAAAGAGCAGAATTAGAAATTGTACTTAACGGGTGTGTTGTACACAAAGGCCGTGTAGCGAACGAGATGGAGCTTTGTATTGTGCGCAAGTTAAAAGGAGTTTGGAAATAAAAGTTTGTGCGTAAATTCGCTGGACCGCTATACGCGCTCTATCTTTTGCTCATGTTAGATGCCTGTGGATTCGTTACACGCACATTTTAATTTGTTAAAGAAGCTGTTGACAATCCAAAGACATCGACAGGGTTCTTGAATACAGTCAGCAGCGGTGCATTATTTTCATTCATTCTTAATGCGTGAATTAGTGCTCTTCTATAGTGGGGCTGAGCTCGTTGTGTGTTTTTGTGTGGGGTGTGTATAGAGCTCCGTTAGTCGCAATGAATGTCGCACAAGTGCAGCTGGCTGTAACACGCTAATGCAGTCTGATAAACAGTTACAAACACGCATTAATGCTTTTGTGCGGGGCAGAATGCACTGTGAGTTTTTATCAACTTATTTTATTCAGTGGTGTTAAATCAGGTTGAATTCATGCCAAGTTGTTGTTTGTGCGTGTTTACGCATGTATAAACACTATAGTGCATTATATAAACTAAGCACACCATATGAGCACGCAAAACAACAAACGATGGCGGTTTATAGAGTTGCATTAAATTCGTGTTTGGGTTTGATGGTGCACATTTGTGTGTGTGTGTGTGTGTGTGTGTGCGTGTGTAGGTGTGTGTGTATGTGTGTACATTTGAGTTTTTAATACCCCTGTTTCACGGGGATTAAACGCTGCGAACACACATCAGTTCAGATCTGTCTCCCTCTTTCCTTTATGAAATGTTTCATATTGATCCGTTAAAATCAATAAGAGCCTTTTCAACCTCACGAGTGTCTTTAAGCACTGAAGTTAAAAAATAATTTTGTACGTCACCTCCGTGTATCATTCTGTTGTCTTAGAGACTTTTGCGCACGTGAAAACTAATCGTGCATGTTAATGCATTTCATCACATTTATTCAAAAATGACGGTCGGCTTTTTACGCTTCATTTTAGACGATGCGTGCGCGTTTTATGGTTTAGATATAACGTGTGTATTTTACACGAAAATCAAGTTGAAACTGTTCTGAAATTGGGAGTTTATTTGGGGAACTTGAAGAGATGTTTTTTCGTGTGCATAATAATACCAAAATTGTAGTATGCTAGAAATAAAAATGCACAAGTGAAAAGTGTGTATTGGTATAGGGGTGACAGTCATTTTGAAACGAGGACGCAGATGAAATATTTAGGAATGTTGGATGCTTTTAGATTTTTCTCTTGAAAGGCAAATGTGTGTATGCTCACACACCTGCTAAAATCTGTGTCCATGTAATCTCAAGTGTGTAGTGGAAGACACGCAAACAACTGAAAACTTTAGACAGAAATTAACAGAAATTAAAGAATTAAATATTTCATTAACATGTACATCATGGATATTATAAAATATTCTGTATTCTCTAAAATGAATTGAAATAGGTCTGGCTGCATTTTGCAATTCTGTTTTGCAAACATCTTGCTTCAGTTTTCTGATCTATCACATAGAATTTAATCTACTCGACTGAATGGACTGTAGAGGGAATTTGATGTGATAAGAGCAGATCAGAATTTGAGAGCTGAAATCGGTTCAAGGATGCCGTTGTGTTTGTGTCCAGGTGTGGAAGTTTTGTCTTGCTATGAGGTTTTCGCTGTATGTGATAAGGCTGTTCTGCTTTTTTAAACTCTGTAAGTGTTTTTATACTCTTTGTTCCTTTGATTGTAGTTTTAAACATGCATTTCTGTGCCTCTGAATATGATATGCAGATGGCATAGGTCAAGAAGTGTTTTCTGTCATCGTTTCCATGCGCCTTGTATGTAAGGGAAGTCTTTCACAAATTCAGGGTTGTGAAACGGCAGGAAGACCCACTTCCCCCTGAGCAGATGACTGCCGTGGGTCGTCCCGAGACGCATATTTTCACACGTTTCCTGCAGCACAAAGACGTGCCCCTCCATTCAGCGAGCGACGCTCTGCTCGGGCAGATTGATTACATCATTTCAGGTTTGGAAAAGCTCCTCTGTGGCGAGAGGAGAATCTCAGTGTTTGATTATGGCAGCTGAGCCTTGCTTGCCGAATTAGGAGGGGGGTGATTCTTTAGCTCGGGCTGCTCTTTCATCCCCAACAATGGCAGATTCCGCCCTGTCTAAACTGTTTCTGTGCCCCCATTATGCTGCACGGCTCCCTGGCTGCCCGTTCCGGCCCCTCCTTTGCTTCTGTGTTTGGGAGGCGCAGGGCCGCTCACAGCTGACTGTCAGATGTAATGTGTGTCATTTACATGTGTGTAAGGTGAACGGAGCGAGAACGTGTACCTCTGGTCCCCCACGCCTTTCTCACACGGAAAGAAAACTGTTGAGCTTCCAGACTTCAGGTTGCACCGGGGTTAGTTAAATGTTAGAAGAGGAAAGGAGTGTGGAGCGGAAAGTGGTTTTGAGGAAGAGGAGTGTGGAAGTCCTCTTCATCACTCTGCTGAGCGTTCGTTGCGAGCTGGTGTATTCGTGTGGTTTTCGGAACTAAATTCAGAGTTCAGATTTTACTCTGGTGTGTGTGTGATGTATGCTTCGGTATCTGCTCTATTATATCATGTTTATGTTCAGGCTGTACACAGCTGTTGCGTTGGACTAATTCTGTGTTGTGGGTCAGGAGTTGATCGTTGCCAGTTTGTCCAGTTATGGCATATTTGTCCAGGATGTGTTTATAAATTGAATATTTTTGCAGGGTCATTTCAGTGAAACTGAACTTTTCGCAGTTGTGAAAAATTGGCATGTCTTTTTTTTTTCATTTTATGTCTCATTAGGATTGAGGAATACAATCATTAATACAGTTTAACTTTCATATATTTTTGAATTTTTACATTTTTACTTACTAAATGTGTTTTTTCCTTCACTGTAAAACCGTTTTGTCAGTTAAACTTTAACTTGGACATCAAGTGCAGGTCAAAGCAGAATCTGCAGAACAGAAGTGCCGTCATTAAAATTATATTACATATATGCCGGCGCCCTTTGCAGGTTCATTTGTTAGTATTTTGGCTAACTGTAAGAACTCCCAGCTTCATTTAACACATTATAGCATGTTTCAATCCATTTAGCAGAATTCCACACTAATATGTTCCTCCCAAATCAATGCAGAAAAGAATTCCACAGACTCAAAATGAGCTTTAAAAATATGAAATATGATTTAATTTCATGTACATTAGGATACACTAGTGAACGTTTTATAGCTCTCCCAGTTGTAATTTATTCCATGTTCTTGCATGTGAAGATATTGTAGATTATGAAGGGAACCCCCTCCTCACCAGGCCGAGAGCTCAGTGGAAATGCCTTAGGTGTGACTTCACTTTTACTCACATCACTGCTGACCCAACTGCCTTTCATATCACATCCACAGCGTCTCCACCGGTAAACATCCCCCGAGGGCTGAACAAAGAACACGACCCTTTCTCCTTAATCACAACCCAGCCCTCTCTCTCGCTCTCTCTGTCTCTCTACCGGCGCTCAGCATTTGCATTCAGCTTCAGAGAACGTGCATGAAAAGGGGGTAGAGCGACAGAAATAAAGAGAGAATAAAGACAGAGGAGGGTGGGTGTCGAGAGCAAAATAACTGAGGTGTTTGTGAATGTTTGTTGGGCGTCCCCTGGTTACAGCCCTTATATAGATCCACACACACTCACGCAGATAGTGTTACGCAGCGGCATGTTAGCTCTATTCATGGCCGCACACTTTCACACTTAAGAGAAATTCATCTGAGGCTCGGCTTTGAGACGCGAGGAGAGTTTGGAACAGGTGTGTGTGTGTGTGTTTAGACAATTTAATGTTTGAGCATGTATCGATTTTGTAAACACAGAAACACTTCGAAATGGTCATTCTCGGTAAATAGTCCAATTTAACTCTGTCGAAAGCAACAACCACGCGATTGGCCCAACGACTGAAAATCTGTCATCGCAATGTCGACGATAGATGTCAGTGCACATCACATCACATCCCAGATTGAGTTTGTTGAGTTCACTCGAACTGGACAGTAAATAAACAGCCTGTTATTTGTTTATGTAAATTTGATTTATTTTTCAGATCATTCAACATTATTTACTTTTTGGGATTATTTTGGGTCTCGTTCTGCATTCGGATAGATTCTCGCGGTGTGAGACGGCAGTTTAAAAGCAGAGAGCTGCTCCACCTCCAACGGCATCATGTGATGAGAATTCCACAAACTCTTTTCTCCCTCAGAACTTTGAACAGAGAGATTATCTCCTGCGGGATTGATCCCGGTTTACTTCGGCAAACACCTTTGGTTACTGTGTGTGGGAGTTAGTTTGTAAAAGCGACCTTTGTTAGAGGTGTAGGGCTGAAGACTTCACCGTCTGCCGAGACTTGACCATCTCGACTTAACAGGCAATGCCAACGTCACGGGTTTAATTCCGAGGGAATGTATGTACATATAAATATATATATCTCAAATGCACTGTAGGCTGTTCAGATTTTGTTCTTTTATAGCGCTTAAGACCTAATGAGTTTTTAGTTTTGCTTAAATATGGACCAAATAATGAAAAACTTTGGTGTTTTTGCAAATCTGAGCACAGTTTGAGGGGTGCTTATACTGCCCGCTCCACACCAAATGATGTTGTTGTGTAGTTCAGCTGTTTAGATGAACTCTTGATGCATGTAACCCATGTTTTAGCTAGTTTAATCCAAACGTTTAGCCTGACATTAACAGGAAAGATATCGTCTCTCTCTCCCTCACAGCTGGACGGAGTTTATCTTGAAGTCGTCTCTGTGTTGCTCACAAGGTGGTTGTTTAATGTCCAGCTGAGATGATGTGAGATGGTTTTCAGTTGGTAATGGGTCAAGCGTATTTTATACAGGCCCCGAATGCGCTGTCAGTCAGATTTCAGGCGTTAGCCCTTTTTCACTTTGCATCTTTTCAGACCAGCTCGCGTTTCCAATGACTTGACAGCTGGACGATGATGCAACTAGCAATGTTAATGCATACCCTGCCCAGAAACAACATAACGTATCACAGGCTTTGTTTACGAATTTTACTCTGAACATATTTGAACATCCAAAGTAGTTTAATTTAGTGTTTATCACTCGTTAACGGGCCTTTGTTAAACATAACATTTAACATTTATGGCAACAAAAAATATTTATGCATAAAATCATTATGTCAGATGGAGGGGGAGGTACGTTATTTGGAGATATAGTTTTCTACTATTTATTTTTTTGAGTTTTTCTTTCAAATTCTATACATCATCTCGTCCCCTCAAACGTCCGATTTTTGTAGCCTTGTTTTGGAAACATTAAAAACGGCGCAAGTTGTGAATGGAGACGTTTAGCCAAATCATGTTCTACGAAGCTCATCGTTGGACCATCTGCACCGGAGCATCGGTCCGGTCGGCCGTGTGATTGTATGCGTTTCTCGACTCAGTCTATTGTGTGATTTTAGGCCTCCGTTTCATGCATCGGCTCCTCACGAAATATCACGGCTCGTTTCAGATCTCACAGACGATTCATTTCTCATTGTCTCAGCTTGTGCATCATAATATTGTGTGCAAGATTTTACAAGAAAAAAATGCTCAGGTGTCAACATGTTAATTTGCAGGAAGGGCTGGTGTGACTGCCACTCTTGTGCAGCTCAGGTGTGAAAACACACATGTCTTCATTTGGACACGCTGCCATGTTGCGCAGGTTTGTTCTGTATAAATTAGCAGGCTGAGTTTGATGGTCACATTATGTTGGAGAGCGAGCAAAAAAATAACAAATTTTCATCTTTTATCCTCTCAAGGTGATTTAAAAGGCTGATTAACGTGTGTGTTTGTGCATTTTTACTTGGCTAATCTTTGCACAGAAAATTGTGAGAGGTAAAGATTGAGAGGTTTTACAATATTGGCATGTAAGCGAGATCCAACAAAGGGTGAAATTGATTCATAAATAAAACCATGTTTTGTTCTTTGGGGTTTTGGTTAGTCTGTAGTCATTATAATTATAATTATTATAATGTTTATGTTTATTTTAAGTCTTGCAACCTCCTGATCATAGTTTGATAGTAAACACTAAACATCAGATTATTAGAAATGAATTCACTTGTGTAGACAGTCATTACTGTCTACCAGTGTACACACACACATACTAATTCTCCTATTTGATGATTGTCAAAACTCTTTTGGCAAGGTCACAAGCTTCAAATAATCAATAAGAGATGTGCACATCATGACATCAACACACATGCGCACACTTCAATATTTCAATTCATTTATTTTCACGAGATAGAAATGAAGATCATAACACCATCATAAGGCTTCATCTGTCTATGAGGCCTCAGAAAAGAGAAGTCCGTTTAGTGGAGCCGGTTGACGTGTGAGATTTTGACGCCGCTTCTGTATTTAGTCTTTAATGATCTCACCATCAAAGCGGAGCAGGAAATTGTTGAAATTGCCATTCGGAGTGTTTCTTTAACCTTAGGTAAAAGTGTGCCAAGGAGACGTGGAGAAACACGCACACTTTCTCCTGGTCCGAAGGGCTGGCGCGCACGCTGTCGTTAATAGAGTCTGACTGCGGATGAAGCACTGTGCTGCAGCGCCCGTCAAAGCAACGTCTCGCTGCTGTCACACACAAATGTCAAACAAACACCTCCTCAGGTAGCAGCGAGTAATCGTACGGACAGCGTGTCCTCAGCCTTTCTCAGACGCCGGCACGCAGGACGAGCCCCGGGGCTGTGCTTCAGAGCCATTACCTGCCCGTCTGTGTGTGTGCGCGCGTGTCTCGCTTGGCTTCTCGTAGAAGTTACTAGCATTGTTAATATTCCATGCACATACCTGTTATCATTAACTTATGTGAGTGTGTTGGTGTGTTTTCCGGAGCAAATAAGTCAAATGTTTGAGCTCAGTAAAAGCATAGAGCTATGCAATGCTTTTAACAACTTCTCCAAAGGTCTTGAGGAGACACCTGAAATTTCTGAGGTCCTTTTTTATGGAGAAACACAAGGAGACATCTGCAATTGCTCTCCATTTTATCTTAAAGAAACAATCGAGATATTAAAGAGATCTCGTTTGTGATTTTTCTTTCCTTTACGAACGAAACGCTAGCTGACATGTGACCGTTTCTATGCGGTGAAGCCTCTTTAGCTCGGTTTTGCTTTTTAGCTCTGTCATACTTCACAGGCGTTATCAGTGCTCATAATTAGCGAAGGAACGGCCGGTGAAAGCGTTTCTATCGGTAATTAAAGTAATGAAATATTCATTTCTGCCTTTTCTGTGAGGAGTGGGCAGTTCTCTTACAATAGCAGACAGTCTCATCTGCAATTAGGGCGCACACACAGAATTCCACTCTCTTTAACCTTGTGTGCGTGTGTGCGTGTGTGTGTAGATGTGTGTGAGTTCCCCGTCCAACGCAGAGGTTACCTTTTCCAAACGGTGCAAAATTGACTTGACGTAAGCGTTCATCAGTCGCAGGATTTCCCCTCGAGGTATTTGCATCAAATCAAGTCAGTCAAGCTACGAGAAGTTGACAGCAGAGAGACAGACAGTTAGAGAGAGAGAGACAGTCCTGGTAGTGTGTGTGTGTGTGTTCAGGGTGTTTGGGGTCAGAGAGCGTGTTGTCATGCGTGTCAGAGGTGCGAGAGTTGAGAGCACGTTAGGTCGCAACAGCATGGGTGTAAAGTCAAGAGAACACACACGTGTCCGTCTGTCTTGAGAGGTTTCCGTTCATGTCACACACTTCTCATGAGATAGATAACAAATTCAAAGATAAGATAACAAATTCTGACAAAACCTTGATTTAAAAAATGCTAACAATATTAAAGCAAGTCTATCAGCTGTTTGTCATCATTAGCCAAGATAGTGTGTGTGTGGGGGGGGGTTACATTAGTTGATTAGTTTTATTTTAGTTCATTTATTTCTTTTCATTTTTTTTTTGATGAGTAGAGTTAGCAGAGACATCAATATGTGGAGAGATGGATGATGGGATTACTGTATAAAACAGGCTGGATTTGAACCCACAGCCCCATAAACACTGCACCAAAACTCCAGCAAAGAGCATTATGTTTATTGTGTCTGTTAATATTTACTGTTGTGTATTTTATAGTTGATAGAGTATTTCAGTGCAGTTTTCGTATTAGTCCAGTTCAAAACCCCACACACGCACGGCACAGAATCGAAATTGAGCTTTACCTTTGTGAAACGCATTGCAGGCGGTGAGTGCCTGTTGGGTCGCTTTGGCCAAATGAAAGATGAATAGGTTTGTGTTTGACATGGAAATATTGCACAATTATTTTCTGGAGTATTCCCACGGAAGAGCTGTAGAGAGAGCAGATAAGTCTAGAATTGTTGAAAGTTTTAGAGAATATCTGCTCTAGTTCTGTCTCTGCTGCACTACAAAGCCAAAGCTAGTTCATCGCACAAAAACGCCTTAAATCCCCCAAGAGGAAAGAGAGAGAGAGAGAGAGAGAGAGAGAGAGAGAGAGCGAGAGAGAGAGAGAGAGAGCGAGAGAGAGAGAGAGAGAGATATGTCTTTGTGTGGAGTTTTATTACCGTTTCATCTCTCTCTTCCACAAGCATATACTGAGAGGAGTGGAGGTGTCACTCAACCCGTCAGGTGTATCATCTCCTGCTCACCTGAACATTAACCACAGAGACATGACACAGAACTAGACTTTGACACGTGAAGCACAATGTCGAGTGGTAGAGAGCGAGTGTCGGGGTTTATCAGTGTGACATTAATAAAAGCCGCCCTCTCCAACAGAACGGCCAATTAAATCCTGGAGAACGTGGTCAGAAACCCCTAAAAAGCCAGTGATGTTTTACAGGGCCGTTAAGCCTTGGGTGTCCACTCATCGGTTAACAGAGATGCTAGACGTGTCACAGGACAAAACCTGTCGATGCCGTTCTGGCAATCACACAGTTAACCAAATTAAATAATTTGCAAACAGATGAAGTCAGTCAGTCTGAGACTTTTTTCCCGTATAAAAACAATTACTAAATTACTGTACATAAAACCGTTCTCTGTCAGTATTTATGCAATCAACATAACCAAGAAACAAAACAATTTAATGTGGAAAAATCATCCTTCATCTGCATTATAATTGCCGCTTTTCCTCATGTACACGGCAGTTAATTAAAATTGTGATTAAATCCATCCCGCTGCCTAAGATGTCTTTCTCCAAACAGGTGGTACAGAATTTAAAAGTAAAGAGAAAACGCGTAATTAGCATTGGAAATTGAGAAATTGCCTGCAAGAATCGGTGTTAATTTCATTCTCTGATGAGGTGATTTATAACGCGCCTCATCCGCACGTTTCCCAGCATGCACCGTGAATGTGTTTGCTAAATATTTGAAGTGTTTTAAGGCAGAGAGCTGCGCAGTTACCGCGGCTGATGGCTTTAAACTCGCAGCTCATCTCCGGTGACAGACATTTGCAGACGCCGATTTAACAGCCAATGGAGAATCTGTTTATCTGCCGTGTACAGCGAGGTGACAATAATGCATCCCCTAATACAAACCACCGCCACCCTCTTTTTAAGACGGGAGATTTTTTTCAATGTTAAAATCAGTGTGCAGTGTGAGATAAGACAGACTTCTGTGGGAACTCTTATTGCTCTAATTCCTCAAGTACCTGTCAGATTGATAGATAGATTTATATTTGTAGAGTTGTGTTGAGCTGGTTGCTTGATTTACGCTATCTGATTATTGCGTATGCGTTGCTGTATTTACAGTGACCCTGTATATAGTATCACTTAAAAATGCCTGAATGTCATTGTATGAGAAAATAGAGATGATGTGCTTAGTTGGCAGAGCATTATGTTATCAGCGCAGAGGTCATAGGTTTGATACACATGCAGATAAAATGTAAGTTTCATGTAAGTAGCATTTAGTCAACAAGGTTTTCAGGGTTTGAAATGATGAGACAATAGATACGTTCATATGTATTAATGTATAAATATATGTATGTATGTATGTGTCTGTGCTGAAGATGAAGATTAATGCTTAAACATCCTTGTGTATATAATTTATAATGTGATATGTATGCATTTTATTTAAAGCACAACACTGTTATACTCCACACACACGTTATATAGTGTGCTTTTCTGCTCGGCCAACATTTACAGCAGTGTGACAAATTGCTGCTGCTTTTCTGTGGGTGTGTCATGTCAGGGTGTGTTTGTAGTGCCGTGTGTTTGCTGTGTTCTGAGACTCAAGGTGCTGTGTGTGTTAAGCATGTCAAATGTAGCCCACACACAGCTCCTCATCTCCAAAGACCCCGATCAGAGCACGCGCACACACACACACACGCACACACACACACACACTGCATTTCCCTTTGATTTCATCCTCTTCCTCTCTCAGCTGCCTGGGTCACGTTGGCTCCGACAGGTATTTCCACAGCGCTAACCCGAACACACTTCAGCTGTCACACACACACATTCTGCATTGGGTTTTGTGTAACTCAGCTGGATGGATGTGTGGATGGTCTTTTGCTTCAAACTTCTGCCTTATTTTGGTGTTGCTTAGTTTTTTTTGTATTTGATGGTGATTTGGTATTGGCACGATTTATAATGAATGAAACATTTTTGGGAAGTCATTCATGTGGATTAATTTAGATCAAAATACTACTAAAATGATTCAATCATTTTAATAATGATTCTAAATGAAGTATCTCAAATGCTGTTGCAGTTGTTTTGTGTATTTGTCCACAAGCAGTGCAGAGTCTAAGCGAAGAGCTTAACATGCAACAGGGTTGGATGCATTGGAATAGGCCATCACACAAACGCAGCAGTGTGTGTGTTGTGTGTGATAGACAGAAAACACACGTGTGTGTCTGTGGAGAGAGATACAGAGAGCGAGAGAGACAGGCCTTGAGAGGCGGGGATGGGCGAGCATTGGTGGATTTCACAGGTAACGGGATTACGTGGGCACATAATTGATCCATTTGGGGGTGAAATAACGGAGCTCTAAGCTTTGGAAATGGAGTTTATGAAACAGGCGTTCGTAAATTCAAAGGAATCAATATGTCAATTTTATTACATCTTCAGGGTAGATGAGTTTTAAAAGAGCCCTATATTCCGTCTGCGTGCGATTTCTCTACAGGTCCAGGGTGGCTGTTTGTTTGATGTTTCATTACGCACGGGAGTGGAGGGGCGAACGAGCGCCGCCCAGTTCGGCCGTCTGCAGAAACGACGCCAGAGAAAGATGTTTGTCAGCGCCGTTGGCTGACGGCGTGCGAGAATGATTCTTTAGACGCAACCTTTTAGTGCACCTAGGAAAGACAATAAAGCATTCCTCTCTCTTCATGCCATCCATTTGTAATGCAGGAAAGTGGATTAAGAGCATTTCCGCATTTTCATCGGTAAAATATTCACAATTCATTTACGCGGCAGCGCGGCCCAACTCAGTTTTATTACTCAGCCAAGCTTCTGCTCTAATTTAAATGAATTATGCAGGAAAAAACTGATGCAAACAGACAGAAACGCAGCGCTCACTGCGGTTTCGTTTTTGTGTTGTCGAATTAAAGCGCAGAGAAAGAAAGCAAGACTCTAAACACCGTACGAGAATGTGCGCCGTGGTGAAGAGAGAGAGTGAGAGAGAAAGGCTTGTAATTACTCGGCCCGGTGTGCTGGCATTTGTTGAACACCTCTCGCTATTATACTAGTTTATTTTCCAGCAAGTAAATACGCGAAAGTTGGTGATGCTTGCATTTTTAATTCAGCGTTCTGTTGCGCGTTCACTGACTGACATCTGCTATCAATGCACAGCAGATGTTTGTGTGTGCGTGAGGAGCACGGGGGCTCCAACCACGAGCCCGATTATCCGTCCTGTAGCTGTTTCAGTCGCAGAACGGATGACTGCTCGGCCCGAACACGTTTACTGCATCCACACACACGCATACATGCGGCTGCTGAATTAATTACATATGTTAGCGTGTCTTCTCATTCACAGATGAAACGGCGAGAGGGGAGCGGAGGTGAGCGAATTCTCAGAGGAGAGACACTGTCTCACTCATTCACGCGCTTTCAGCACGTCGACATGCGGCCCACTCCAGTTGATCAGCGGCGGTCACTTCTCCGCTCGTCTCCTGTCAGCACACCTTCAAGCGTGTGAACCACAAACCTGCGATAATGAGAGCCGATATTTGAGGCCTGCCTCATTATGAACCTGCGTTTGATCTCCCGCATCACAACACAAAGACTCGCCGCCCGTTTATCCTGGTGGTATCGGTAAAGATCACACCCGAGATATTTCGTTGTGCGTCTTTTGTGGCGGTGATATTTGACATTTGATTGTTTGCTTTCTCTTTCTGTTTTTGTGATAGCCATCAGTCGCTGGTTTTCTCTCTTTCAAAGAGAACAGAGACCTTATCGTGGAATATTCTTTAGAACCGAACGTAACTCGGAGACACTTCCCATTATGAAAGTTTATTTTACAGAGCCGTTGAGAAGAATGTGCAAGCCTTTCGGAGAGAAAGATAACAAATTTGACGTCTTCGCCATGTCCACGCGTCGGATCTCAACGGTGTCTTAGACTTGGCCAAGATTTCAGAGCTAATGTGCGCTGTACAGTAGCTGTCTTATTCTTGCTGTTTGTTTAACACTTGACCAATTTGTCTTTTTTTCACCTAAAAGAAATATCTGAAAAACTTAATACGTGAATGAGCCCTGGAAGAAAAATCTGTGATCAATAGCATTTTCCTTTTGGGGTGTATTGAAGCCATTGGTTTAGTGTGTGTAGGCCGGATCTGTGCTGTACTCTTAGTCATCACCAACACGCTGTACAAATGAAACACTTTTTTTTACCAGCGTGCTTTCTTCCCATCGTCTGTTGACTCGTTGGAATAGCTGCACGTCTGTCACACACTGGTGTGTCTCCTCCTGCGTCGTGTGCACGCAGATGAATGAATGTATGCGTGTGTGCGCTCATTTCACACTGATAGTACAGACAGTACAGTTATTATAGTACAACTGTCTGTGGTTTATTTGCCAGTTCTGTTGTCTGAAACAGAAATTCGAAGGAGAACGTGTGTGAGTGTGTGTGTGTTTGACGTTCACCTATCAAAGGCTAATTCAATAGCTGCTCGTTGTGTAATTGCTTTGTGTTATCTCAATGAGTGCAAACTACAAACATCATTACATCATGTATGGTGTGTAAAATAAACCAGGCAAGATTACAGACGTGTGCGTCCGTGTGTTTGTATTGTAATTTTGACTCAGGGTGGAGATTCGTGTTGAACTCAGATGTGGGTTAAATGCAAATTGAATGAGAATCAGGCAGCGATAATTACGGTGGAGTGGCGAGAGGTCAGTGGAGCAAAAGAGCCTGCAGGGAGACATGCTCTCTCTCTCTCTATCTCTCTCTCAATCTGCTGACCTGCTGTATATTATACACGACCAAACATTTGTTACACATTTAGATTTTTTTGCTCCCAAAGATTAATTAGGGTCATATTTAGTAATATTTGATACAGTATGTGTTTTTATTTTCGATTTTTACCCTGGCAACCGTCCAGAAGGCCTAGTCCTTCTGCATAAAGTTTAGTTGATTGTTCGGAGTGTAGAAATAGAAATGAATTCCCATTGGATATCAGTTTTGTTGTCCTGGGGTTTTGAATGTTTGTTCCACACTTCTTAAATGCCATCAGGCTGTGAAATCTCTCCCTGCAAGCTTTTACAAAGAACATAGATAACACAAGACACCAATTTAATCAATATTTTGTTTCTCTCTCTCTCTTTCCCAATTGCTGCCGACTGTCCGTTGAACCGTGGATCTGTCCTGTTACATCCAACAGCAGGTGAGCGCTTTGATGTTTATCTATTTCATTTGTATTTATATCTTTTAACTGTTTGTATAAGTACAAACTTTTGAACACTTTGTGTTCGCAGATATCATACAAACACTCAGTATTACTTTCTCTAGCACAGCTGCTATTTGAGACATGCAGGTCGATTCCTAGGGAAGCATGCATAAAACAAAAAAGCATCCGCCAGTTACATAAATGTAAATGTGTCACCGTTACAGACGCGAGGGTCGTCTTATTATGAGTGCGCATCCACATTTGCACGTGTCGTTCAGCGACACTAATACCTCACACGTAATTACTATTTATTGGAAGTCCTGCTCATCCTCGCTGCTCCTGTTTTATCGCCCCTTTAAATAATTTCAGCAAATAAGAAGGTTTCTGGTTCCTGCATGCGGTGGCGTCTTAGCTCCCGGTCATCAAACTTTAATCGGAGCCGCGTTTTAGTTTTTGAATAAAGAACACTTAAAAAATGTAGATGCAAATTATTCTGCATTATTCATGGTCTCGTCGTCCTTGTAGATTTAAACATTTGCGAGGCCACCTTGATTTGAGTCATTACCTCGACTAGGGCTGTTCCGTCATGAATAAGGTATTTCCTACAAGTGCAGCTCTCGCTTGATGAGCTTTTAAAGTGCCTTTACACTCCGTCTGTGTAGCGCGCTTCACGCGCATGAGCAAGCCGAACACGGTGAGCAGAAATCCGTCTCAGGTGGCGAATTCTGGCGGAGTGGCGGTGACTGACAGGAGAGAGAGTCGGAGAGGAGCCTCAGATCTCCACGTTTAGGGCGTCTGGCTTTGACGCAGGGAACGCGACCAACTTTTTGAGCGTTCACCTGAAAGGCAGTCGAGATCCTCAGAAATAAGCTGGCTTTGTGCGAGCAAACTGAAGAATCCTGCTCAATTTGGGCTTCCTTTGTAAGAACGAGGGGTGAAAAGCCCTTGAGAAACACATCTGAAAGAGAGCGAGACGGTTCTTTTTAATTACTCAACACAGATTGTCACTCTGAAGCGTGCGCTCGCGATCCAAGCGTTCCAGAGATTATTGACTGTTACCTGTACGCACTGACATATGGGATCAATTGTAATTTGCTTTAGCGTTTCTTCGGATCGTTGAGTACACAGGCGTACACACACACACACACACACACACACACACACACACACACACACACACACACACGCACACACACACAGAGCTTCAGGAGAGGTTTTAGCACACCGCAGAAGATGAAACGGTGATGATATGATTTGCAACATCCTGGCTCTTAGCATCACTTAAATCTACCTCGCAAGAACAAACTGGAGTCTTTAAATTATTCCTTTTCATCTGCACGCAAACAGCCGTAAAATGATGAAATCTTCACATCCCAGCAGCTTTAGCTATTAGAGTTTAAAGCGCGGCCCAAATCTGCTGTAATGAAACCGTTCTTTGTTTGTTTGTTTGTTTGTTTGCTGCGAGAGAAAAACCTGTGCTGAGAGAAAGAGAGAGAGAGAGAGAGCACGTTCGTTCCTTTGGCCCCTGCAAGAAAAATAAAGTAGTTGACACAGTGTCTCGATCATCTTTACTACCCGCTGGAAGAATTAATATTTAAACATTCTAATAATGCGGCTTGCCTTGCATGCACTTTTAAGCAAAGCAACAATATTTTTCACCTGGGGTAACACAATGATTTTTCTTCCTGCTGAGTGCAATTTCCCTTTCTAATGTGTCTGTGGAGCTTCCACCATTGGGCAGGCCGACTTTACTCTTTATTATTTCCCACTGAAAGAGAAAAAAATATTCATAGAGGTAAATATATTGAAATGAATTTTCGTGTCCATGAGCAAAGAGAAGTTCACGGCGGCATTTCTGTCGGAATACTCCTCCTCCTCCTCCAAAGCAGGGTAATGATTGGAAAAAACGTCCCGCTTTATGGGAGGAAGGCTGCGGAAAAATCCAAATATACAATCGCCTGCTATTTGAATATCCATAAAGCAGAATAGCCGGCGTTTCTCTTCGAGCGTTATTCTTTATTTATTTTCTTCGAAATCAGTCCTGACAACTGGGGTGTCGAAAAATGTCGTTTGAACAAATAGATGTTCCCCGGTGCGTACCGTTTTTTTGATTTGCTTCTTTTTCACCCGTTTACCTTAAACCCTTGCGATAAGCCACTTACATGCTCCAAAACAGGTGAGAGCCCGCAGACAACAAACAAACAAACAAACAAACAAACAAACAGGAAAGACAGGACATGTAAAAATGAGTGTGGATTTACCCCATGGAGTCGAGCTGACAGGATGCGTGTGGATATCTGCTGTGTGTCACAGAAAATAGATTCCTAAAGCCCGGAGCCTTTGTAATTGATCAGGAATATGAATTGCTGAGTTGTGCGGGCAAATTGAACGACATAAATAAGAGTTATGATGCCCCGTTCTCTTTATGTGTCGCCGTATAGTTGAAATGAAAAGAGCGTGTGTATCACTGACCAAGATGTATTGAATATTCACGTGATACACACAATGATTCAGGTGGCGATATAAAACTAAACAACATAGTGAATGTCACGGTTATTTTAACAGGCGTTTTATTCGGCCGTTGGTTTTGTGATCCTTCTTCGTCTCGCGACTCTATGAGACGGAGAGGGTTGAGACGGATGTTTTAATAGGGTCTTTGATTGAAATTGATTTAAGCAAAAACTGCATTAGAATTAATACTTTTAATGCTTTTCAGTGAATCAGTTTAGGTTAAAAATGAAATAGACTATCACCAAATGGCTGACAAATATTTACAGTATTAGCCATTTTTCATGTATATCGGCCATTCGTACCCAGAGAAGAGAGCTACAGGCCACTGCAGGTGATATTCTGACCCCATCAGCTTCACTACAGCTCACACATACAAGCTTTTATGCACTTATTGCTCTCCAGAGCTCTTCAAAGCGACACGCTTTTTCCTGCACCTCTCACCTGATTGAAATCTAGCAGCTGCTGGGCGTCGCGTCTCATCTGTCGAGGTGGGAAAGAAGCAGGCGATTAGCTTCCTCATCACCATCTTTGAATCCCGTACGTGTCTGTTGCTCTTTGAAAAGATGTCGCTCATGTTAAAGGGGCTCTGACAGGGCAGGGGCAACAGCCTCGGGTTCATCTTTACCCTGCGGGCAAAATAGAGCAGCGCTGCTGTCTACATGCACAGGGGCAGGTGAGGCTGGATGTTTTTAAAGGGAATTTGACAGTTTAAAGGAATTGTTTTATGTCGTTCCAAACTCGTATGTGATGTGATATGCTAAACAAGTGGTGCGAACTTTGAAGTCATATGACGATTCGTGTGATAAGCAGACGGAATTTAGGCTGTTGTTAGTGGAAATTTGGTTATGAGAGTGATGCCAAAATATTTCATTTCTTTTCATATATTTTACTTTTCAAAAATTGAGGGTCACTGACAGATAGAGAAAGAGATGAACAGACAGACAGTTTGTCTTCCCGAGAATATAGCTTGAGCGACTCTTCCAGTTACTCTAGAACACCTTTGTAAAACTTTATGGGGTGTTTCAAAAGAGCGGTCTGTGCTGTGTTATGATCTAACAGAACAGCGATAGCTGTCCGTCTAGGGTTTTTCCTCTGGACTCCTGGGAATGTAGGTTAGATGGATGGGGATTCGCTGTGTGGCGGCCGGAATGTCATTCCTACAATTAGATAAACTCATATCTAATTTAAGAGTCCGACTGACAACAGCGGTTCACTGGAATGCCACACACACACATTTACTTGGCTACCTAAATAGGCACATAGACTTGAAACAAAATGTTTGTTCTTTTATAACCCATTCCCTAAACCTGACCCTTACACAATCCTTTTCTGCTGTTTTTCTTTTATTTATAGTAAGTTATTATGTGGTTCATGTAGATAAAGTGTGTCTACTTTTTTGCTTAGTGTGTTTTGGAATGTGTGTTGTGCTGCTGTTTCCATGGTTGTGTTTTTGTGTCCACCTCCATGTGGTGTCAGTCCGACTCATCGGTGTGTTCTCACACACACACAAACACATACAGCTGTAACAACACACACGTGCATCAACACTCACGCAGAGACACACACACCAGCTCAGGAGGCTAAAATCATGCAACTTTTAAACTCATCCTGCGTTCGATGCTCTTTGTTTAAGTGTCTGTCTATTTTTGCGGCTAATCTCTCCAGCGCTGTTTTTTTAAGAGCCGTTAATATTGATTGGTGGGTTAGACACTGCAGGATGCAATCACAATAACAGGCCTTCCTGTGTGTGCGCTCACGCATGTGCGAGGCCTCGTGCATTGATCATTGTAATGCTGAGCACCTTGAAGACTAATGAGCAGTGGCGGCTGGTGAAATTTTTTTGAGGTGGGGCTGTGGCACACTGGCACAGCAAGCAACGAAGTTAAAGAACATCTAGTTGTCCGCCATTGTCACACAATTGGAAATTGCGCCACTACAGGCCAGCCCTGATTTTAGCAGTTTGGGGCGACAGAAAAATCGCCCATTTCAGATAAGATTTGTGGACGCTGATTGGGTAAATTTTATGTCACGTCTTAAATATATGTATATCTTGAATCAGGATTTGACTAAATTCTACAAAGACCCGCCTCCTGTGGGCGATTTCTCAATCGCCCCTCAGCTGAAATTGAGACGTGCAGACAGGCCATATTGTGATGATGAAAACATATATTTTCCACAGATGATTATCTATAACATTATATTACGCAAATATCCCTTTAAAAAAATTATATCTTTATTATTTTGTGTGAGTAGCTCAGGGAGGGCGGCGCCCTAGCGCCCTCTATTGGCCAGCCGCCACTGCTAATGAGCTCTTATTTTAATGACCATCACAATTATCAAGGTCACTGTACGCAAGAAAACTCAGAGAGCGAGATAGGTCCGCATTTACAGTACAGTCCCAACTCTCATTTTATTTCAGGCTTTCGTGGATCTCTGATGCGTGCGGCTCTCAACCGCCTCCCTGTCACTCACTCGATGCCTCTCAAAAATGTAGCGCATGCTTCAAAGAGCACGTCTCTATTAGATGACCTGACCCTATTTCTGAGTTGTTCAATTTCAGCTCGACTTTAAAAATCACACTTTAGACTGACACGTCCTTGCACACTAAACCATTTACTTTGTAAGAATTTACTCTTTGCTTTTATTGGACAATTTACGAATTTACTTTCAACATTTCAGGAAGCGTTCATGATCGAAGTTGAATCAACAATGTTTGTATCTTATATCAGTTAAAGCACTCACTTCATCGCAACAGTCGGTGTGTATCAGCTCTGAGAGTCGCAGACAGCAAAGGTTCTCTCTCTCTGTCAAGCATTCTAAAACAAGGCCTGTAATTGTGGCAGTGACCTGATCCGTGTCTGGGCGGTAGAGAATGTGTAATTATCGCTTGTTAACCAGGACGGCACACCTGCTACACTGAAAAGGTTTGAAGCAACAGCGCTGGCAACCTCCAGAGCTGCCAATCACCCCAGAAGAGAGACGGAGAGAGAGAGAGACGCGGCCCGGCTATTCTTCCAAACGCACGTCTGAGCAGTTAAATGCGTCGCTGTGTTTTCTCCGCTACAATAGAGTGAACATTACCCAGCACAACTCTCATTATTACACACACACACACGCTAGCCTTTACCCCTGCCGACACACACTCGCATTACCGGCTCACATTGTTGGGTTCGAATGCCGCTCCTGCATTTCAGAGATTTGCTCATTATGTGGCGTATTAAAGGAGTGAGTCAGTAATCAACCCGCACGGCGAGCCAAAGGAGAGCGGCGCCGCTTCACGTATCCCGGCAACAATGCGCGCACCCTCGAACCGCAGCGATGGGAGAAATTGTTTAGTAAATACAGGATGGATCGTGTTTTATTAAGCAGGGCAGACGCTATTCACACACACACACAGAGTGCGAGAGTGTGTGTGTACCTGACTGATAATCGCGTGCGTTCAGATATGTCGGCACAATGGGAAACACGGCGGCATTCACGGGCCCTGAGAATCGTGGGCTGAATGAATTGTACAGAGACAAAAAAGAGGTAGAAAATCACCGAGCGGAAACAAGATACAACCGAGAACATGACGCGCAACTCACATTTTCTTTTTGCGCTCGTCTTTGTTCTGTTTTCTAGCTTGCTTGCTCAAGTTGAACGTGAAGCGTGTCAGACAACGGAGCGCGGAGATTTTAAAGGAGGAACGGTAGACGAGGGGGAAGCGGAGGGGCTGCAGGCTTACCTGTCAGAGCGGGGCGCTTTTTGATGGCTTTACTGGAGGGTGATAGGGGCAGTCAGTTTTGTGTCTAACACTCTACACGCGTGCGAGCGTAACTGACGGCTCCTGCGAGCGGTGAGCCGAAAAACAGACGTGTTTGTTGCTTTAAGTGGTTCAAAGCACACGTATGAACACATCTGCATGAAATGTACACGATCAGACATGCTGGGAAGCTGCTTTAACTTTAGAGCCAGAATCATATAAGGGTTCCCGTATTAATTATAGATGAGATTTGAAGAAGTCCGAATGAAAGGGTTCCCAAAGCAGAACGTTTACTGCCGTCCAGGAAGCTCAGAGATCAAGACTCCATTCGGCCCCTCGGGAATGCCGACTCTGTTTAACCATGTGACATGTTGTCATATTGGGGCAGAGTAAAAGAGAGAAAGCAAAAATCAATTGGCAATTAAATGCTGCACCTTGCAAGGATGACAAAAGACATTTGGTGGTGACGAGAGAGAGAGAGAGAGAGAGAGAGAGAGAGAGGGAGAGAGAGAGAGAGGGAGAGAGAGAGGGAGAGAGAGAGAGACAGGAGGAGAAGGTAATGAAACTCTAATGACTATTCATAAGCGATTTGCAGGCCTCTGATCCAGCTGAGTGGAAGTTGTGCCCTCTGGTCCTAGAGTCTGTCAGCTCGGCTCTCCTCAACCCTTCCCTGACATCACCGAATTACCCAGCTGCCCCTGGGGCGCGACTCTGGATGCCACTCTCTCACACATCTGCCGCACTAAAGGTGCCACCTTAGGACAAAACACCCAGAACCACCAAAGTGTAAATACCTGAAATTGACAAGCGCTGATACCTTTTCCACTACACGTCTCGCTTGTTCCACATCGCTCACTTTTATTCTGGGCACGGATGCACTTTTTTGTCTTTTCTTCGGTGTATGTCTTCATTTTTTGTTAGTGTGCAGAGCTTTGTAGAGCGTTGTTGGCACGAGGCTGTTTGAAGAACTTGTGGTCAATGGGTGATAATTCTAGCTTTTTTAAGCAATTTAAAAAGCAATTTAAATAGAAATGCATGCTTAATTCTGTACTTATAAGGCCGTGTTCAACAATTGACTTTTTTGACAAGTACAAAGGTCGCTTTTTTAGTGAAAAAAAAACCTGGCAGCTTTGGTTACAAATAGCAGCCGAACGCCATGACTTCGGAGGCAGCGTCTGTGCACGAAGGCAGCCCAGAGAAACAGATAGGCAGCGTAACGGAAGTCTATTTGAATTATAAACAGAGCGTCTTTGCAATAATAATCACATATTTAAAAACTACAATACTAATTTCTCCTAGAAATGCAATCAGAAGTTGTTGAAAGTGAAAATTAACATGTAACAAACGTCTTGGTTACGGATGTAACCTCAGTTCCCTGATGGAGGGAACGAGACGTTGTGTCGAGCCGACAGATGGGGTTCGCTCTTGAGAACCTGTCAACTTCTGACTAGTTTAGAAAAGGCCAATGAAATTGGCGAATTAAATTTGCTTACCACTGGGTAAGCATTATTCCCCCCTGGGGGAAAAACGCTACAGAGACCACTACCTCCGTAGGGAGGAATTAGTGGAGACACCAACATGGTCTCACCATCAGGCGAGAACTTATGGGAAAATGTGCGGACTGAAGGAATTAACCGCAAGGTGGGAGTCCACCTAGGGAGGTCATGGGTAGATAACTCAGCTGGTACCTGGCCTAAAGGGGCAGGGCTGCTCTGCCCAGCCTGCCCACAGGAAGTACTTAGTGATGGATGGAATGCCTGTTCTTTACCCAGTGGGGAAAGAAGGGAGGTGGAAATAGCCGCTGACCCACCTAAGGAAGGGGGGAAGGGCTTTCGCAGGCGTACGCCCTACCGGCTGCCGGTCCTACAGTTGCCTTGCAGGACGCGGGCTCACACGCGTAGGTATTAGAACCTCGCGAAGGTGTTGGGCGTAGCCTAACCCGCAGCTCTGCAGATGTCTGCCGAGAGGCGCCCTGAGCCAGTGCCCATGAGGAGTGTGCCTCACTCCTAACGGGCAGGGGCGATCTTGAGATCGGTATGCCGTAGCGACAGCATCCACGATCCAGTGCGCCAGCCTCTGTTTGGAGACAGCCCTCCCCTTCTGCTGACCTCCAAAACAGACAAAGAGCTGCTCAGAGCTTCTGAAGCTCTGCGTGCAGTCCAAGTAGAGGCACAGTGCGCGTACTGGACACAACACGGATGGGGTTGGGTCTTCCTCCCCGGTGAGGAGTGCCTGCAGATTCACCACCTGGTCTCTCGGGAGAGTGGTGGGAACTTTGGGCACGTAGCCGGGACGTGGTCTAAGGATAACGTGAGAATCACCGGGCCTGAGTTCTAGGCAATCTGTGGACATGGAGGGTGCTTGTAGGTCCCCTACCCTCTTGGATGTGAGCGCCATCAGGAGAGCCATCTTTATCGTGAGGTGAGATAGAGCGGCAGCTCCGAGTGGCTCGAAGGTGGGGGGGTCTGAGTGATGTCCCAACTACCGCAGGGGTGGGCCACTCACTATCTCCTCGTCCCGTCCAGACATGGAGGTTCCAGGGGTCTGCCTGGGATGCCGTAACGTGCCCCTTCCCCTGGAAAAGCAGGTCCTTCGCCAGGGGGAGCGGCCAGGGGGAGTTGTTGTCAAGAGCCTTAGCTCTGAGAACCAAGTCCGGTTGGGCCAGTAAGGCGCAACTAGTACCACTTGATGCTCCTCTTCCCTGACCTTGCACAGGGTCTGTGCAATGAGGCTCATTGGGGGGAAGCGTACTTCCGCTTGTCCCGCGATTGCCATGAACCAATCCTGACATCTGACAGACGTCAGGATGCGCCTCTGCATGATCATCCTGAACGGCAGCTTGTGTAGGTGCTTGTTCAGGACACGCAGATCTAGGATGGTGCGCAGCCCCCCGCCTTTCTTTGGGATAATGAAGTATGGGCTGTAGAACCCATTGAACATCTCGGCTGGTGGGACGGGCTCGATCGCTCCCTTCGCTAGAAGGGGGGCGACCTCGGCCCGAAGCACGGGCGCATCCTTGCCTCTGCTGAGGTAGAGAGGATGCCCCGAAACTTGGGCGGCCGTCTGGCGAACTGGATCGCACTCCCTAGCCAACCTGACGGCCTGGGAAGCCGAGCCAGGCTCCCAGGACCGAGACAGGGGGATTTGATCTGCTTCATCGTCCCCGCGGGGGGTGGTTCGATGGCCAGCAATACGGATCCCTTGCCGGGGGAGGGCCCCTGGGGAGGAGATCTGCTGTTGCTGTTTTTCCTGCCTGGCGTTTATGCAGCTCAACGCACTGTCTGACTGAGAGTGCTGAGGGCTGGTGTTTATACTCAACGTTGCACTTCGCCATGGCGCAACGTCGAGTTGCCTTCCACTGTCGTGCCGAGAGTGGGAGCGGCTGTAATGACCCAGAGAGAGAGGAAACTTCTTTTGTGAGTAAGTGGGCGCTAGCCCCCCGGAGGGATCCAGCAGATAGTGAGACGGGGCAGGAACCGTCCCTAACCGATCCCCCAGCGATGTGGCTGGGGTCGGGCCCGATGGTAGCCTCGATCTCCCTGGGGTCTTCCCATGAGGGCTGCTTCTGCTTTCGCCGTGGCTGCTGATGGGGCGATGGTCTCCTCTTTGATGTCTCTTCCGGGGGGGCCACCTGAGTGGGGGGCGCCAGAGCCGGAGGGCGTCGAAGAGGACCGGCACACGGGACTCGACAGCCGAGGGCGGCCGAGTCGCTGCGGGGGAGGATATGCTTGATATCCTCTGTCTGCTTCTTTACTGTCGAGAACTGTGGCTCGACAGTATCACCAAACAGCCCCCCCTTGCGAGATGGGTGCGTCGAGAGAGCGGACCTTCTCGGCGTTACTCATCTGTGCAAGGTTCGGCCAGAGGTGTCTCTCATGGACCACAAGTGTGGACATCGCCCGACCCAGGGCCCGCGTGGTCACCTTGGTCGCCCGTAGAGCGAGGTCGGTGGCGGCGCAGAGTTCCTGCATAAGCGCTGGGTCGGTCTTACCCTCGTGGAGCTCTCTCAACGCCTTGGCCTGGCAGGAGCCATAGCGTGGAGAGAAGAGTCAGCTTGGTCTGCCGCAATGTGAGCTCTCGACACCAGAGATGCCGAGACCCCACATGCTTTGGACGGGAGTCTAGGTCGAGCCCCCCAGATGGCTCTGGACCTGGGGGACATCGACGTATCCTCTAGCTGCCTCACCCTCGAGGGAAGAGAGGGTGACAGAACTTGTTTGACGTGAACGTGCCGGAAAGGGGTGTTGCAGGTCTTACTAAGTTCCTCGTGCACTTCCGGTAAACGCGGCCCTGGGGGCGGGCGCGGCTTGGAGCCACGCTCAACCCCGAGGTGCCATGTAGCCAGCCACGAGCGCTGGCAGAGGCAGTGCGGGCACTGCAACCCAACGCTCACGGCAGCCCTGGAAAGCATGGCTGACATTTCGACGTCCGCTTCTTCCTGGGCTCGACCCCCCGAGAGAGGGAGCCAGAGGAATCGTCGGAGTCGGATGGCAGTACGTCACCCCCCGATGCTGCAACATCTCATCATCACGCATCGTGTCCGAATACGTGGTTGAGGAACAAGACGGTGGGACCGTCTCCTGGGGAACGGTCAGACGAGCGAGACGAGGTGCGAACGGTCCGTGAGCCAGTGGCTGGTGGATAAGCGCTCACAGTAATCCTCATATCACCCTCGCTGCTTGCCGTAGTGGCCATTACGGCCCTGCCGCCACGGAACGGGGAGCAGACGAGGTGGTGGCTGAGTCCCGTGGGAACACAGCCACCTGTGACGCAACGTCTGAATCGTCAACCGCCCGCAGTGCGAGCAGGACATATCCACAACGTCTGCCCCATCGTACTGGAAGCAGACATCGTGTCCGTCCCCCTCCTCGATGAGTGTGTTGCACCCATGAGAACAGCGGGACATGCCACGCTGGAGAAATTTGCTCTTTTAGAAAAAAACTTGAACACTTCTGGAACTGCCAAACTGCCCAGGGGAAAGTCACTGCAGGAAGGGACCGTCCGCTGCACCACGTCATAAGATTCCAGCAGTAATTCGGCGTAGAGATTGAAGTCTCGAAGTCGATCAGTGTGAAGGCTCCGATGAACAAAAGGTGAATGAATGCAGCACGCCGTCTCCCTTTTATACCTGGATATCTGGGGGCGGAGTCCGGCATGCAAATTTCATTCGCGAATTTCATTGGCCTTTTCTAAACTAGTCAGAAGTTGATAGGTTCTCAAGAGCGAACCCCATCTGTCGGCTCGACACAACGTCGAGAGACCGACAGAAAGGGAACTATGCTCCAACGGGACACCATTTTATTTTTTCGAGCTTGAGCCTTCTCAACCAATCACGTTCCTCGCATGTTGTTATGGAAACGACAGATCTCTGTCATTGGTTAGCTGTGAAAAAGGAGCTTGATGTAGGACATTTTCTTTCAGAAAAGTTGAACTTCAACCTCAAAAGACGCTCTGACCTGCAGAAAAAGACACCGGCTTTTTAAAAAAGCGCTCAGGACGTTTTTTGAAAACACGGTTTACTCCATAGGATTGCAATGTAAAACAGACACTAGCAGCTTCAAAAAAGAAGTCAAGTCTGAACACGGCCTTAGTGTGTCAGTGGTTCTATTTTTGGAAGTCGACCTGGCCGCCTGTTTGTATTCTACACAAAAGTGTAACTATATTTAAGCTATAGTAATCAAAAGCTGGAGTCCTGTTTTCTTAGTTTTTCCATGTTGCGTTTTCCCTCACAGCTGTGGTGGGTTTGTTCTGACCCTTAGCCCCGAGCGAGCGCTCAGAATCAGGGGAAACCCAGAAGAATAGTCGTTCTGGTCCAGTTTTTTTGGTTGCTCCCCAGAGTCAGAATACATTTTTTCTGTTTGTGTGCTGGACCGTAAATCTCTTCAAGATCTTGCTTAGAAAACTCCTCAGTTCCTTCTTTTATATTGGAATAATCGGCTCTTTAAGGAGCTGTCAGTATGTCTGACAGGGGCAGAGGTCTGAAAACATCAGAGCAAATATGACGCCCACAGCAGGTCACTGACCTCTGACTCTTTATGTGGAGACAAAGAGACAGGGTTCCCATGGTCATGAATAACCCGGATATATCAGGAAAATGAAAAATATTAAAAAGTTGTGCACATTTCTGTAGTGGTGGCGAACTGTTTTTTTATTATTCATTTTGGTCTGTTCTGGTCTGCGTAAAGTCAGTCTCTATAAAAAAAAGTGTATGTGTAGATTAATACTGATATCATACATTTAAACTAAACTTTTACTACTAAAATGTTATTTGTTTGTTAGATTTATAATTTATGATTTTTTTTATTGTTGCTGATTGAAGCTGATATCGTGTAGATGAAGATTTCCATTCTAGAGAATTTTATTGAATTAAATATTGTATGCGCCCCATTAAAATCATATTTGTAATATTTATGATATATTCATATACCCAGAACAGACTGCAAATGTTAAATCTAAATCAAGTCTGACATAGACATGGACTAAAGCCTACAAAAATGTTTACTTTAATGCCATCTTTAATGTTATTATTTTCTTATTGTGTGTGCATATGGTAATGATATTATTATGAAATAATGCTAATAGAAGGTATAGTTGTTATAGCGGCAGTGTAGTGTAGCGCCGATCATTCGTCATTAGTGCTAATGAAATCTTTTCAGCTCGTGCTGATGAAGGTAATGATGGGACAGTAGCATCTATCAGCCACAAGTTTAATTAGAGAACTGAAGCATTACACTGAAATATTAATGATGCCCACTGTATTTATGAGCCCAGCGCTCATATCTGCCGCACTGTTTGACCAAATATCTCTCTGTGTCTGTCCCACAAGCCCTCAGGGTCAAAAACAGACCCTCGCCTACATCACACACACACACACTGTCGTATTTCAGTTTATAAATGTGTGTGTGTGTGTTTGTGACTATGATAATCTGTACAGTATGCTATATTTATTGCAATTCTTTCTTTTTCACAAACTCCTTAAAGCTCTATGCTCTATTTTAACATATAAGTTAACATATGGGATATAGTAACAGTTATGATGTCTTACACTTGTTACTAGTTACTGTGAATGTCACTGCACAGAAGCCCATGTTAGAAACCTAAAATAAAAAGTGTCCTTTTTGTTTTTAATCAGTAATGATTTCATAAAATATCCAGGCACTTGATGCCATACTTGGCTACATGTCTTGCCTAACAAAACCCCGTTGCCATGGCTCGATTCACAATGTCTTATTGCTTGAATGCAAAATCGAAGAAGATGCAGAGCACTCTCTTGAGCCAAATGAATTCCATAAACCATAAAACAGACATTTGTAAACATGCATATGATATTAAGGGTTCATATTACCTTGCTTTGTTTCTGAAGGCTATAGGGCAAACACACACGCACACGCACACACACACACACACACGCACACACACACACACACACACACACACGCACACACACACACACACACACGTGTGTTCAGTGTGGGCTGGTCCTGTGCACAATCCCAATGGGTTTTGCTCTCTTGCTCCGATCTGGCGTAGGCAGCCGCCTCAGAAACGTGATCCATGCTCACACACACAGCGAGAGGGCGAGGCAGGTGGGGGTTCACTGATGTATTGATTTTTATTGAGGTCTCGCAGCATATCAGTCTTTGTTTAGCCAACGTGGCCTGTAAATATCCAGCGCTAACCTACACCATAAAAGTTATCACACATTCTTCTTAATATTCACCCGCTCTTCCTCCCCCTCGCTCTCCTCCATCTCCACAAGTTCTGGTGGTGTAAACACTCATCCGAGTGTTTTTCTGAGATGCAAGTTTTGTGCAGTTCTTCTGTTATTTGGATAGAGCGTGTTCAGATGTTCCTGCCAAACGCTGTGCAACTTCTGCTGACCTCTGCGTTACTGGCGGTTCAAGCGCCTTCCACTCATAATCCATCGCTTCCCAGTGTCTCCGGCAGGAATTCATGTTTCAGAAGGTTAGGCGAGGTCGAGTACGGCTCAAAATCACACCTGGTAGCAAATTTATCTTTTTTTATTTAGAGATTATATTTTCTCCAGAATTGATTTTCACCGGGTTCTTTCAATTATAGATGTTTTTTCTTATTTTCTTTTATAAAAAATATTGTGTGGGCACATTACATAGCAAAATTAAATGATTACATTTATGAATTTGGCAGACACATTTATCCATTTTTCAGTATGTGTGTTCCCTGAGGATCGAACCCACACCATTGCGCTGCAAACACAGGGACTGTAAATACCTGTTAAAATTTTACATTTTCAAAAATATTTCATTAATTGTCCATTGATGAACGTTTTGATCGTCCCTGTTTAACAAAACCTACGAGACATGTCTTCCTTTAAACTTCAAGACTTGTCATTTTGCTTTTCTTCACTTTTCGGTTTGACAAAAGTGGGATTGTTTTTGTGCTCCTCCTGTGATCTAGTCGTGTCGGGTTCGAGAGGCAGCGGTCCCTCGTGGTTTCGTTCAGAGCGCTGACAGGAAGCCAGAGTAGCTGTTGACTCACAAATCCCTGCCGTACAGAACTCGGAGGAAAACCAATCTGACCTTCTAAGGTTACAACACCTCCAATTTCCTCGCTTCTTGTCTGCGGCCGATCTCTTGTTCTCTTAAACGGGCCACACGAGTCCATTCAGCTAAACGCTACTAATCTACTGAATGAGTTTGATTCACTTGTCTGACACTCAGTTGACACACTTTCGGCCTTGCTTTAATGATACTAAAACAGTGGCCGCAAGGAATTGTGGGTAATATTTACAGGAAAAAAGGAAAAAGCAGGATGAGATTGTGACCTCAGTAACTTTCCAGATTCGTGGTCACTTGTTTGAAGTGTAAAAATATTTCTCTTCTGCTGCATGTTTGAATTATTTAGACATTCGGGAAGTCTCGTTCTCTATCTTTCACCCTCTTTAGTGTTTGTGTGTGTGTGTGTGAGAGAGAGAGAGAGCGTGTAGCTGTACAGGCTAAAATTGCTTCATCATGCTAAAGTGAGGTGAGCATAAATTATTTAGTTAAACCTGAGGAAATCACTCCTCTCTCTGGGAATTTGTGTCAGTGTGGGCTGCTTAAATTTCAGATAGATGGACACTTTCTCTCGCCCGTGTGTTATCAGCTCAAAATAATGAAATAAAGACAGAGAGCGACAGCGAACATCTAGTGTGGGGAAATACTGTCAGAATTCACTCCAGTGAATCTGTGAAACCCTTTAGAGCTGCGAGTATTTATCTGCATATGATCTGATAGAGATAAACATGCACGCACACACGGCAGTGGCTGGGAAGTGATGGAGTGCAGATGGTGGGTTCTGTATGATGGATGAATGCATGACTCCACCTGGCTTTCCAGGGACAAAACAACATGATAAGACTCTCATACCTCTAACCCCTCTGGCCTCACACACGCTCAGAATCTGTGTTAGTGTTATCTCTCGCATACAGCTCAATGCTTAATACAATAACTGCAGAACCCTTTCACACACACACTTTCTCTCTCTCTCTCTCTCTCTCTCCTTCTGTCTCCCTCTGTGTAATGAACTCTTTCATCATAGCAGAAGTTATTGATGCACTGATATCCACTGACATTCATATACATCTATAGTTGAGGGAAAACTGTTTTTATGATATGCCTAAAACCCTACTCTAGTTTTACTTTTGTGTGTGTGTGCATTGTTAATGAAAAAAGCCTTAAAATGTACAAAAATGATTGTTAGGCTAGTCAAGCCTACAGTATCTGTGTATAATTGTTGAGTATTTTGTTTACACTAAAATCACTTAAAGGGACAGTTCTTCCAAAAATGAAAATTCTTTCATCATGTACACACCCTCTTGTCATTTCAAACATGCAGAACACAAAGGAAGATATTGTGACGAATGTTGGTAACCGAACAACGGCGGTACCCAGTCAGAGGGTCAATGGGTACAGTCGATGTTCGGTTACCGACATTCTCCAAAATATCTTCTTTTGTGTTCTGCGGAAGAAAAAAATCATACAGGTTTGAAATGTCATAAGGGTAAATTATCCCTTTAAACACACATCACATACAATTTCCAAACTTTTAAGACTGAACTTCCCAGGAAAGCAGCCCGGTGTCCTTTGAACCAGATGCCAGAATGAGACGGTGGAAAATGGAATTGTAGGAGGCAACGTATCTTTGTGTGCTTCCTGTGTTGGTGAGGTCACAGTTTCACGTGTGTTTTTTCAGAAGGAATGAAGCGTCGTGCTCTCGGCCCAGTGGAGGGAAACAGTTTCTCAGGGTGAGAGATGATTAACCGTTATCTCGGCGCGGATTTGACGTGCGCAGCTCCGCTGACTCAGGTAGAGTCTACGAACGCTGCACAGGAAATGAAATTTCTCCCCCGTCCCAATAGGACAGAGTATAATCCTCTCGACACAACCAGATTAGCACTGCCGCTAATTGGCGACAGCTTCCTTTCTCCGTCAGCCTGTTTACCGCCTGTGCAGGTGCTTGTGTGTGTTTTATTTTCTACCCGTTCACAGGGAATTAAAATCACCTTTGTGATTTGCGCTATTTATACTCATTTCTAGGTCTTGTAAAAGCGCGTAAAAAATATATATATTTGAAAATTCTGGGTAGAGACGCTACTGAAAGGCAAAGTGTTTTGAGCGTTCGGCCTGTGAAAAACATCTTAGGTTTGGCAGAACAGAAATATTCCAGAGCTCCAAACTGCGTGTGTTTTACTCGGTGGGGAGGTGGAGGTTTTTTCACACAAGAAGCTGGGAAAACTCTTGCTTTTCTATGTCTAATGGTCTTTGGCACCTTGTGTTCTGTAAGAAGCCAATTTGTAGCTGTGACAGAGCTCGCGCGTGTGCGGTTAGTGCGAGGCTACCTAACCGCCTCGGTTCAAGCTGTAAGAGGCTGATTAGTTTCTTTCTGCTACGCCGCAGCTGAGTTCCTGTCACCCACATGGCTTTCATCCTCTCACACCTTACACATACACCAGCACCGATAAGAGCCGCGGTAACAAACACGCTCACACACGGAGCAGAAGAAAGAAAACAAGGCCGTCACAAATAAAAGCTTTCTTTCGGTGGGTCCTCTCACCTCACGGCTTTAGTCTCCAGGTGAACGTCCCTCTCTGATAGCTGACTGATGGAGCTCTCCGTATTAATGGGTGTTACAAGATTCTGTTTAATAAATAGGAGCTGGTCCGAGGCCTGTGACAACAGCAGTACAATGTCATCCAAAAATTGAAATTCCTTTCTTGCTAGATTACTCTAGATAGATACATGATGCAATGACCAGTTTTTGGTTCCTTAACCATAAGAGGAGCATATAGTGTGAAAGAGGCTTCATTATCAGCTCTGTACTTAAAAGACTCCAGCTTTTGGAATTTCAGGAAAACCGAGAAACATAAAAGGGTTTTGTTAAACGTCAACACGGTTTCCTGTGGCCTAGCAAAACCTGACACGCGCTCTCTCTCTCTCTCTCGATCTATCGTTCACTCTCTTGAGAAAGAGAAAAGTAAACCCTGCCATCACTTGATTCAATGCCGAGATGGTGACAGGAAGCGGTTGGAAAACAAAAGACCTCCAGGGTGAAGGATGAGGGAGAATTATCAGGTTGGTGACGGAAACTGCCAGTTTGCCCAACTACCATTTTTCGGCAAGAAGTCCAAATGCATTTTTTCGTAGCTCCCATACAATCCCCCCTACCCGCGATGACACAGTCTCGCGTCCTTCAGCAGGCAGAGGGTGGGGTAATTAAAGCTTTCATTATTGTGTTGCTTATCTCTCTGGAAGGAGAAACGTGAAAATCCCCAAACAAAGAAAAGCGTGTATAAGATGATTATGGTGTGGCCTAAGCACAGAAATATCGAGGAAAAAATGGTCCCTTGCACTTTCTTAAGGAAGGAGAAAGTGCATTTGTGAGTTTGTCGGAGGATTAGAACCCTTTGGCTTAGTTTGGAGAAGCAATATGGACTTTTGCTGGACTTTCTTTTAGAAACTCTTAGAATTCACTAAACAAATGCATACACGTGTTTTATTCACTAACCACCCGGAGATCAACCTGACCTAATCCTAAATGCACTGATTTAGCTTGCTTCTTTAATTTTGTTGATACAATTAGTTCTAAAAGTGTTATTTTTAACAATAGTGTTACGTCTTCACCGCCCACAGAAGGTATCGGCTTAATTTTATTTACAAAAGTGACGCTCCATTATGCGACCAATAATTGAGAAAATACAGCTTACTTTGAACAGTCTGTTGAACACTGAGAATGTCAGTCGGGTCCCTTTTAAAAATCCAAAGAACCATATTCCCGCTTCATTTTTAAATAACCCGGCTCTTTCCAAACAGCATTCCTATCCATCAAACGCTCCGTCATAGCTTTTCTCCAGTGTGTAGGCGCTCTAACTGCTGAGCTGCACTATAATATGGGAGTCTATAATCACAATAACATGTTTAACGTGTAAACTAGCGCGAGACGGATTACTGCTGTCCGCGGAAACTGCGGAGAGGCGACAATTCAACTATTCACCTTTTTCTCCCTACATCCGTCCTCATAATGACCTGTCCTTTCTTCCTCTTCCCTTCCTTACCTCAGGCACCTCGCGCCCATTCCTTCATTGCATTTCCCAATTAGACTTGTACTCATTGTTAGTTTATTAGCAGTGGCAGGGGCTCCACAAATGTGTTTGCTGATATTCACTTGTTAATGACCAAATTCAAACCCTATTGAACGGATACGCAGCTGTGAGAGGCCTGCTAATAATAGCCTCTCTGAGACAAAAGATGTAGGAAATGGCATTACAGGGCATAACAATAGAACTCTATTGGTGCTCTAATGGCATGGCCTTTCATTTAGAAATTGTTTCCTTTTTAAATGCTTTGAGCCGGCTGCACAAATCCCCGCGCTCAGCAGAGGCGTTCCTGCGGGTCAGGAGCGCGCGCCCGGGAGCGCATTTGCAAGCCATCGCGCTGAAAGGTATATCACCTAGGGACAGCCCTCCCCGCGCAGACGCTCCCGTTTTAACGAGGCAGGTACCGTTCATTAGGGCAAAGGTGGGGGGGAGTAAAAGTGAGAAGAACAAACAAGTCGAGGCATTTGTTCGCAGTGTAATCTACACATCAATTATCCCGCTGAGCTAATTAGCACCTAGCCATACCCCAGGTACCTGCACTCAAACGAGAAACGGCTCTCATGCCCGTGATCAAAAGAGAGCCGCTCAGAGGGAAATGCTAGGAGAACTAAGCCGGAGAGGTGGACGGGAGATCAAAACTGTTTTTTACCCACCGAACTGTAGCGCGCAACTCTCCACGGCCCCTGCGTACACCTTACGTGAACAGAAAGCGCTCGCTTGTGTAAGGAAACGCGTCTGCATTGTGCTTGCTGCCAAGTGCACCACTGGCAGAAAGAGAGGAGCTTTGATGCTAGTGTGTTTCTCTGTCATGGCTTCCGGCTAAAAAAAGATTTCTACTGGAGTATAGTGATCGTAATGCAATAAAAAACACCACAACTCTAAAAGCTTCATAGTATGTTTTTTTTAGCATAGTGCAACCGTTTATTCACGGGTTGCGTAGTACAATTTCCCACCACTTTAGGAGTTATCACGTATAATAACTATAAACCACGCACATCATTTGATTTAAGCCTGACCTGATTAGATCGCAAACGTAGATAAAAAAGTATTATGTCGAACGCTCAGCATATGAATATGAGCATCTTTGTCATGCTAACGGCTTCTGTTCCGCACTAAAGGTGCAGCGGGCTGTTGTGTTTAAGCGACCCAGCTGAAGATTAGGGTTTAAGAGAGACACATTTAGCATAAGAAAGCTCGACGGGGGGTCTGCCAGTGTGCCGCGGGCCTGTCTGTCTCAGGTCGTTATTCGGGCTGAGATGCGCGCAGGTCTTGTGTGACAGGGCATGGGGCGATCGCAGCATTACGCTCTAATTAAACACATTGTGTTTCTCAAGATGGCAGTAAAAAGGCAGGTGAAAGCGCATTCTGTAATTCAAACATCTGCATGTGTGTTTACGCACGTCACTGACGTTTCTAATAATATCCAGAGGTGTAAATCTAACTCTCCTTCCGCGCACGCTTCAGATATCGTCCCAAATGTCTCCTTTACCGTAAACCCACAGGCCGCGGATATGACACGGAGGTAATCGATAGACACCAGACATCCAAATACCGGGTGTGGGAAATTTGTGGTTGGCAAATGGTGTGTGGTAAATGTGTTTAATATGAAGAGTGTGTGTTTGGTCGAGTTAACCAGTCTGCTGGTGATGTTCGTCAGTGTGTTAAGGGTTAATTGGGGTACGCAACTGTGTCAGGTGCGTGTGGGGCATCAGTGGCCCCGTCGGGCTCTCGGGGGCCCCTGTTGTCACCGGGGCCCATTTGCTGATTGGAGAACGGAGGTAACAGGATGAAAAGAGGCTGTTTCCTGCAGCTTGTTTGATACCTGGTGGGGAGCTTTCAGGTGACAAAGACCCGGAGCGGCAGGGGTGGAACAGATGTGTTCTCCTCTCTCATTAGCATCTGAATGAGCAGCTCAGATTGGGCTGGCCGGGGGTTCTACCTCTCACCTGGATAGTCCTGCTCTGATCTTTATACCATCTGAGGACCTCTGCCTCCCCTTCCTTTCCCCCTGACCCCTCAGAATCCGAAAGCTCCCCTCTCTATGAACTCCAGCTGGGTGCTGGCAGAGTTTTATGACAGTAATCGACCTGAGCACAGATGCTTTTTCCAAAACCTGCCTCACGCGGATTTCACTCTCTCATTGTGCCCAAAACGCATCGGGTAAATTCGGCCCCACAATGAATACGCCCCCCCCCATGACCCCCCTGAAAAAGGCTTGGAAGGCGTCCAAGAGGCTGTTTTCTCCCCTCGTCCATACGCATTTTATTATTTTATTAGTTTTCTATTCATACGGACAATAACGCCTACGTATTTTGGAGCATCAGGTTGATAAATGACATTTTCTTTTCTTTAGTTCTGACAGACCCAAAGGAACGTTTACATACAGTTTGCTCTTTTAGGGCTCTTGGGGTTTTTTCTTGAAATAAAGCATTTGTCTGAGACGTTTCTCTTAAAATTCCATTCTTACATGAAACAAGACTCTAGTGAGTAAATGAGTACAGAGGTATAAAATTAAAGCAAATGTCACATCTTAAAAAAAATCAAGTAAAACATTATGTTAAATAATTTATTACAGACTTTGGTGTAGATTTGAGCTCTTTGCTGTCAAATAGGAACATGAGATGTTAAAGAGATTTTATTTCTATTTCTCTTACAGGACAGAGCTGTCTTTCAGATTTGTTATGTATTATTCCACCAATCGTTGTCCGGATTTACACATTTAAATCCAGCCGTTTAAACACTGTTAGCCCTGCATATCTGTCTGTTTGAGCATCTAAACATGTTTTGATTTGTTGGAAATGTTTGACACGCTGGAGTCATGTTGAACTTCAGGTGGGACTCTGTTGGCAGAGATAAAGGTTATTCTGCGCTGGATGGCGGGTCAGGAATGCGCCGTAACCTTGATCGGCTCAAAATGCTGTTCTCAGCGTGTTTATCTCAGGGTCTGCCTGGGCATTTAGCCCTGCAGAATAAGAGAAAATAGACGTTCATAAACAGTTTGTGTGAATACAAGGCCAAGCGTGTGTTCTTTCTATCGAATAACCCATTTAAGATGGGCTCCATTTTGGTCTTTTTGTGAACGATTATCAGTGCATATTATTCTAAAGATAAACCAGTTTTCCCATCCACATGCCTTCCTATTTTTTACCCATCGCTCATAAAGAGATGTTTTTTCTTCCTTTAGAGATGTATACGTTTTGCCACCCAATCATTTAATATTAATATAAACCAAGTCCCGCCCTGCATTTTATCTCATTGAATATCCTGTTTTACTCAGAAATCCATCACATTACAAGAGTAAAATGGGCTGCGAATGGCTTTTCATGTTAAATAAACGGAGCCCATCTCACCTCTCTCTACCATATGTTCATTCTTTATTTATAACAAAGCAAATCACAGTCAAATGATCCCGTTACAGAATATAATTACATCTCAGATTGTGTTTAGCCATTATTACTGCAAACACACAGTAATCTACTCTGACAGAGCTCTGTGTTATTGTAGCATTGCTATTAATCTCACACGAGGTGAAATTCGTTTGCCAGAGCAGATCGGGGAAATACTCCATACAGATGTATTAATGTTTTAATCAGCTCTGGCAAAATTAATTTTGCAGCGATTTCATATATTTGAATTTGCATCTACTTAGTGCAAGTTATTTATTTTTATGGATTCCGGTTTTATTAATATAGGGCATATGGCCCTTTAGCTACGAAACGTCGTCTTTGTGATATGTAAGAAAGCCGATTCGTTTTCTTGTGTGGAGTGTTAAGGAAAGATTGAACTTGGTTAATGCTCAGGTATATGTTGTTATTCTATGGACTTTAATTTTAGATGAATTAAAACCAGGCTGGGAGGTTTTGTTTAATTTGTCGTATTAAAGTCAGATCTTTGTGTGTGAACAGTAGAGGGTTAGTGTTAGAGTTTTGGGTTAGTCATTATAATTTACTATGTATGGAAACAGTGGATGTCTATGGTACAGTATGTCCTCATCCAGATAAACGTGCGTCTGATCCAGAGCAGAAGAAATGCCTCAATCTTACTAAACAGATTGTTTGGGCTGATAACACTGAACTGTGACAGCCGCGCCCCACACAACACAACAACACAACATACTGCGGCCGTCAGCGCATTCCACTACCTGCGCGTCCGAGAGAGACAGACAGACAGAGAGGACCGAGAAGGAGGCATCCACCGCCTAAATGTCTTTGTGTCTGTCTGTGTGTAAGAAGCATTTGGGTGGGGAGGGCAGGGAGGCGTTTACCCTGGAAGAGACCTCGAGAGAGAGAGAGAGAGAGAGAGAGAGTCAACTGAATTTACAGACCTAATTACATTCTTTAGAATACTGGATTCTGATTGGTCGATGGCAACATTTTATTTTCTTAAAAAATATATATTTTATTTAATTTTTTGTGAAAAATGCTGTTGCAGCTTGACTGTTCTTTAACTACTTAAAATGACAAATTTCTTGTAGCCTAACAAATGAATAAGTACAAACTTATATCTTAGCTCATTTTAAAATAGCCTTTCCATCGCTGTTACTTTGTGACACCTGGAAACACCTTTTTAAAAGCAGAAGAAATCCTCATATAAAGCGACATCTTGAAATGATATCGACCACTTCACTTCTTTGTGCGATGCGTTTTGCTCTTGCTCCGTGCTTTTTATCAGGTAAACATTAGCGTAAGACACGTGTCTGTGTGCACTTGAGTGAATGCGCTGTTTAAACTGCTCGGAGATCAACGGCAGGCGCACACACACTAAAGTGATCACAGCTGAGGACTTTTTGGAGTTGCATAAATATTTGATGAGCAACCTGGTTGAAAAGAGTCGAGGAGCATTTTCACGTTCCCTCATCCTGTTCATTCAGCGCAGCCGCACGTAAACGGCCCCATCTGAACACATTTAGGTAACAAGACCGCAACAACATGGAGAGCAGGTGTCGTTCTGTTCGCCTTTTATATTTATACACGTTTATGGAAAATATAAAGCGAGGAGAGAAAAGTGAAGCGCGCTGAACGTTCGATCCATTCACCGGCGAAACGACCGTCGCATAAAAGGCCCTTTCAGGCGAGAGAAAATAAGAAATTGTGCGTCTTTGTGCGAGAGAAGTGGCGGTGTGCCGGGACTGGGGCAGAAAGCGTTTTATCCTACTAAAGGTTTTGTGTGTATTTGGTTAGTTACGGCAATTACGGTCACTAACTGACAGCCAAACGCATGCGGGCTGCCTCCGCGCGCAACTCTCACTGTCGAACATCTGCTGAGAGATTTGCATATTAATTAACCCATATTAACTCTAATTATTCTGGGAAATTATCAAATAAATTAAATTTTCTAATTTTAACCTTTCCTTTACTTGACGGATGTGAGAGCCGGAGATACCCCTGTTACCCCCGCGCTCACCTGCACACATGCCCCCCCGTCCTCCCTCCTACATCTCTCGTCTCTTCCAAAATCCCTTTTGCGGCAGGACTCAAAACTTGCCCTGCAAACATTCCCATCCGCCTGGTTTCAAATATGCTCAATAGCTGAATGTTTTTCTTTTTTTAATACATACACTTTTTCAATATAAAAAAGGCTTACAATTCTTCCGATAGCAGTTCAAAATTCATACACACTTTAACTGAACTATCTAACTGATGCTGATGTTATAAAAATAACACAAGATCATATGATTATATTCCGACATGTAGATGATCAGGACAGAGATCTGAAACTGTCGCACAGTTCCGGGTCGCCGGGTTATTCTTACTGTTAAGTTTCGCCGGTCCCTTTTGTCTGGGTGTTGTATTTTCTTGGCTCGTGGAGCGAGGGGGGCGACCCGGAGCGGGGACAGATGGTGTAAGTGGGCCGAGCCGGGCCGAGCAGCTAAACCTTCAGACCTGCTTTCTTCAGCCTGTTGCTCCTGCCTCCGCAAAATAAATGAGACTCTAATTCAATTAAAGTCCGGCTACTGTGGCCGCAGAAGTGATTGAACATATCCACCCCCTTCCTGACACACACAAACACACGCTCATCCGGTCCCACACACACACACATACAGGCTGGAGTTGGTTTACACATCAGTGAGTTCTCTCCATTCATTGGCCTCTGAGCTGCTTCACTCTTTTGTTTGCTCAGGGCTGTTACCCTTCTGTCCTCTCCCTTCACCACAGCACCCCCTTTTCATCTTTTCTGTCTGTCTGCATTTTTTTTGGGGGGGGGGGAGATGTGCACGGCACCCCAGAACCCCCATATCAGCTTCACAGTTTCATAGAGAGCACATTAACACAAACAAACATTACTTGCGAAGGCATTATTGAGGAAATGATTTATTAGAAAACTATCAAATAGAAAAATAAACTATTTTAATATAGCAATTATTATTCATTTATTTATTATTTCATCTCAGTAATGAAATTAAATGGTGAGCAAACTAAGGGACATTTTCTTGCTGTATACTTTAGAAAAAATGTGCTTTTTTGTCGCTATTAGGAGAAACATCTGACACTGATACATTGTTGATAAAAGTTGATGCATAACTGAGATCTCCAATTTGTCCTTTAAGCTATGAAAATCAACCTCCGAGCAATGTATATTTATATATTTGCAACCAGGATATTTTTACAAGATTTTCTTGAAACGAGAGATTATAAGCAAAGTTTCTTTGGTTTTAGTTTCAAATAAAATTGCTCTATTAATCAAAAATTAAGGGGAGTTATCACTGACTTCTACAGTCAATTTCTATATTGAAGTGAAAGGGGAAATATGGCGATTTCAATTCATTGATCTCTCTGTCACACACAGACAGAGTTCCCTGTGGGCCGTGCAGGTGATCTGCATGGTAAAGGGCAGTTATCTTGCAGCACGGTTCACATCCCACCCCATTAGCCCTGATGAAACAACTGTAGTGTGTGTATTTACCTGCAGGGAGTCTGTCACCTCCACACACACACACACACACACACACACACACACACACACACACACACAGGCTCAGCTACAGGTTGTGTTACTGTGTCGGACCCAAGCGTGTGTTTTGTGCTGTGAAGCCCTCAGGTTGCATTTGTGTGGCAGTGTGCGAGGACCAAACCCTGAAGCATTTTGAGAGGTATTAAACTCCTCTGATTCGTGTGGATTATGGGATTATTATCTTCTGTCAGAGGTCACAGGAAGAGACATACTTGCTGTTTGTATGCTTGTTTGTTTTATTTTAACGTATGTTGTCTGGCTTAATTTTTTGGACCTTTTTGCTTTAAAATAGTTCTTTAACATTTTATATTGTAACAGAAAGTATGGGATTTAAGGCTCGATTCTTGATTTACTCTGTCACTGCTTAGTGTGTAGATGTCCTAAAACCAACAGACATAGACTTAAAGGGATAGTTCCCCTTTAAAATGAAAATTCTGTCAGTGTCATTTCAAACCTGTATGACTTTCTGTCTTCTACAGAACACAAAAGAAGACATTTTGAAAAATGTTGGTAACGGAAAACCATTGGACCACATTGACTTGCATTGGTTCTGTGTCAATACAATAGAAGTTCATCGGTTTTTGGTTACCGCAATTTTTCAAAATATATTCTTTTGTGTTTTGCAGACGAAAGAAAATCACAGAGGTTTAAAATGACAACGGGGTGAGATGATGACAGAAATTTTTTATTTTGAAGGTGAACTATTCCTTTAAATCCCCAAACCTCCCATTTTGATTGTATGGGGTCTTTAAGGACTTTTGCTGTTTTGTTCTCTTAAAAAACTGCTCCCTCTCCTCTGCATTTCTATAGCTCGTCTTGACCAAGTTTTTCCATGACTTTCTCTCATGCGTCGTGAGCTAAGAAACGACCATCGGAATCAATACCATCTAGCTGCGATTTGCGGGCGTGGAGATGACAGGCCCGTCTGCCAGCGGCGCGTAGGTTAAGCCCAGCATTAACGGTGACTGGGGCAATTAGGAATGTCATTTTAATTATCTGTGCCATGGGAGTGAAAGATGTTCCTTTTATTTGTTTGAAATCAAAAGCAGAGTAGCAGGTAGCATCGCAGCAAGAATGGCAGACGCAATCGCCTTTGTTCCCTTTGACACTCGCAGAAGACGCCGACGAATAGAGCGTGTCATCGGAGGAGAACTTCGCCAGAAAGTAAACATTATCACTTCATTGTGTCTCCGCTCCCGAAACACAAAAGACTGATTAGAGATGAGGTGAGAAATCACAGTAATGGCAGTAGTGACATTAGCAGGTTGGAATTATTGTGTTGAAGAGCACAATACCGGCGCGTGATAGGCTGTCTGTCAGCCAAACAATGCGCCCGCTCTGGAGTTTTTACTCCATCTGAAGTTCTGCCCAACCCATCATTATTTATCGGCCTTTTCAAATCTTCCAGTGCAAAGTTGATGGGTTTTCTTTTAACTTTTCGAGATGTCACTTGTACTTTGTGGGAGCTCTCTCTCTATTTATTGCCTTGAGTCTCTCTGTCCTCCTTCAGGTGGTGATGTCACCGATGGTGTTACCTTTTCGCTAACAAACGTAGCGCATTACAGCCTTGAGTCTTGATCATTTACAATCAAATGTAATTTTTTTAAAGTAATTTATTCAATCACACAAATACTTTTACTCATTGAGGTCCTACATTTACTGTTTTTACATCTGTGCATATGGTGCCCATCGGAAAACACAGAGCAGGTTGACCCTTTTGGCAAAAAAGCATCTAGAAATGCAGGGTCGAGGCACGGGGGTGTAGGGCATTTTAAATGTAAATGTGTTGAAGGTATATATGGACCTCACATCGAGTCTGAAAGTCTCACTTATTATTCTGGCTTTTCTATTCTTATTTTTCCCTCCCTCTTTTTCTTTCTTTCTTTCTTTGCCTCTTTCTTTCACAGAGAGCATTACTCAGTCTGAACTTGCCTAAACCCTTGTGGTCACACCTCTTGAAAAGGTTTTGTTTCCCCTGTCAATTGGTATTCAGCCCAGGTCACATACGCACACACACACGCTGTTTTCATTTTAATTTGCACCTGTTGTGCAGTTGTTCGGGAGGCAAGTGCAGACCAGTGGATTAGCCAAAGATCATGTTAGGAACAGATATGCCTAGTGTAATCTTTTTGTCCACAGGGGAATGTTAAGAGAGACTATGCTGTGTGTGTTTGGGGGGGTGGAAATGAAAAAAAAAAAAAACGCAATAGTGTACCACGTCAGATGAAAAGTGGACTTATGTGAATTGTGAGTATTAGATGTCTCTAATATTGATTGTCTGTGTGTGTTTCGCAGTGTTGGACTTTGAGAACGTTGTAGAAACTGGCTCAGAGACTGAAGACGACGACAGACTCCTGGTGTCAGAGGAGGACGGCCTGCTGAATGGGGCGGGGAGTCCTATCAGCCTCATCAATCATGAGTCAGTAGCTCCGCTCTCCCCCAACCTGGATCACACGCTGCTGAGGAAGACTGTAGATGAGGAAGATGATATGAAGGATAGTGGGATAGAAAATGTGTGGCATGAAAATGACTTGCTGAGCACCTCAGTTGACGGTACTGGTAAGTTTCGCTCTTTCCTTTTACTAAGACACGCCCCATTTTCTTAGATACACCCCTTTTCTCTCAGACACGCCCCCTCCTTTTACACAAACCCCTTTAATATCAGACATGCTTTTTCTTTTAGACAAACCCCTTTAAGGCCAAAGTATAGTTCCCTTTTTATACGTACGCAAGGGACAGCGTGCAGTGCGCGTGACGCAAATTTCGTCATCAGAATAGTACGCTGGAATTTTGTTACCTCGCGAACAAAGTGCGGACAGGTCGCGCATGCACATTCCATTGCTTGCGGTAATTAGTTTTACCACCAGGTGGCAACCATGTCCTGGGAGCATCGATTCAAGGTAGTAGAAGAAAACCTGACCCCTGTAGGCCCGGAGAGGTATTGCAATATGTCGTAATGCGCATGCGTCAGCAACAATCGTAATGCGCATGCGTGTGTACGCGTATGAGTCGAAAGCAGTATACATTGCAAGGGTGTGCGTTAGGAGAGCATACACGTAAAAAAGGAAGTATGCCGCAGGCTTTACTCAGACATGCCCCCTTATTTTAAATCAACTTCCTACAGAAAAAATACAACTTAAAACTGGACTTTTAACTTGAAAAACTTCTATTTGCATGCTAAGGCGCTAACATTTTTCAGATTTGATCTTCAGAGAAAGTGTTTATGGTAACACGAATATCTTAAACGAGCAAGAAACACACTCCTCATCTCTTAGACACACCTCTTGTCTCTCACACACACCCTTACCTATTTAATACGCCCGCCACATTTCCTAGACACGCCCATCTCATCTCAGCCACACCCTCTCCCTTCAACTTTTGATGCAACCAAAGCATAATCTTCCTCTTTTAATTAGCGCATAAGATCAGTTTCCTGCTCCCGTCGGTAATCGACTGAGGCGAATTCAGCCCGTTTTGCAGAGCATCGTCGGTAATTGCAGTGATAGCAAAGCGCCGCACGCGAGTCCGTGTAAACCCGGCTCCCGGTTTCCTCCTGCAAGCGTCATTGGTGCGGGAGGCGCAGTCAGAGGCGCGGAGAGATAAATACTCTTAATGAGGGAGCGAGGTAATCATTAAGGGAGGCCAGGCTGCTGCTCAAGTCATTAAGAATCTTAAATGAAATTTTTATTTTTATGATAGCCATTTACATGTGTAATAAGAGTCAATGATTCTTGGAAGCATATGACAGAAACATAGCAGAGTGAGAGACCATGGAAGACAGGCCTTCTAAATGAGCAGTTCTTCACTATTCATTTGTGCTAATGAACTAGCTGTGCACAGAGCCGAGAAAGAGAGAGGGCGTTCAGGAGTCTAAAAATTTAATACAGCCTCCAAAAAACCCTGCACGTTTACCGTGCAGCGTTAGGAATATTATGAAATCGGATATTCCTGGATGAGAGCAGCTGGCTTCATTATTTACAACCCATCGCTGCGTTTTGGAGATTTCAAGCGTTGTTGCCTCAGTCCGACGTTTTTGAACTCTGGACCTCATGACCCCAACTCTTTGAAATCGACCAATCAGAGTCGTTTTCACGTGTGATGGAATTCACTATCGCTACACTCTCAATCCACTTTGAAGTACCCGCTTCTTAAGAATGCATTTGCAGAACTCCCTAATGTTGTAATAAGTCCAAATTTACAGTTTAGTAAGAAAACTGATTTTAAAGTGGGCTGCATGTCAAAAATAGTGCTTTTGTCAACCCGAGTCCAAACTTGTGGTGCTTTTCTCAGTCTCCTTCTCTTTCACCATCGTTTCTCAACTGTCCTATCCAATAAAAAAGCTATAAGCCAATCTGTAATTAACATTACGCCAAAAATGCTGTTGAACCTGGAACATTCCTTTAATTTGATAAAACCTTGTGGAGCCTGGATGTCTGTGATTCTTCTGTTGAAATCCTTCAATGTGTGTGTGTTGTGATAAAAACCACGGGTGTTTCTGCGCCGCTGATGTGACGTTCATCAGCTCTGAAGGAAGAAGCCAACAAAATCTCTCTCTCTCTTTCTTTCTTTTGTGCTCTCTTACCAAACTTGCGGGCACTCTTCTTTTACATTCGGGACTTTTTCATTCGCTTGGTGCCGGCCTGTCTGTCCTGGTACCTCACCGCATAACTCTGTCCTGAGATCAGCCCATCACACTCTCCTTCTCGTCTGTTTGCTCCGGTCACTCAGATTTCGTTGCCGGTATTGTCCTTGACTCATTCCGGTATCCCATATTGACCTTCACCAGTGTGTGACGTTGTTATCAGTGATCGAGACTTTAAATGAATCACCTGCCCTTGTCTCGCTGTTGTTCTTCATACTTTCCCTGGGCCCCTCCAAGGTCCTCGGAGAGCCCTCCTCCTCAGACGGGAGCCGCATGTTTTCAGAGAGCGAGCTAACGGCCCGTACAGACGGGAATGTTTTGAAAGTAAACTGTATGAATGGAGTGAAACCGTGAGGAGAAAGAGATTCAACAGGGCTCTCTTTAAAGGTCTGTTTACTTACCCACCACCTCAAAACTGATTTATCAGCCTGAGACAAGAGCACGACTCCCTTAGCGCTCAAACAGAGAGAGAGAGAGAGAGAGAGAGAGTGTGTGTGTAAGTGTGTACAGTACGTGTGCGTGTGTGCGTGTGTGTGTGTGTGTGTGTGTGTGTGTGTGTGTGTGTGTGTGTGGAGCTAGCTCTCATCCGACTGGAATATTTACCCAGTGTTCCTGCAAAACACTGATAGTATAGCTGATAGAAAGAGGTACAAAGAGAAGAATCCAAACTATGATCTCACAGCACGTGTTTAACTGCAGAATGAAAAAGACATGGAGACAGATGAAGAGAGTCACACGATTTAGTCTGCTCGTGCCTTACCAACTACACATTTAATGAAAGTAGGATTTAAAAACGTGGGAAAGTTGATAGGTTGTCAACATACATTGTTTTATAACATTTCTGAGGGAAGCGGTTAAACTCGGCAAGCTGTTTTATAATGAAGACCACAAAGAGAAATGTTTTATATTCGCATGTGATTTTTAATTGATTGTATGTGTGCGGCGGCAGTTGTGTGTGTGATTTTTTGGGGATTGGTGTTTCTTATGCTGTCAATCATTTAATCAAAGATTTTCTTTTCTCGTTTCTGTGCCAAAGACACAGAACGGATCTAATTAAACACCAAAGATCAGAGACATCCACATAAGACACATATTCTCTCTCTCTCTCTCTTGCTCGCTCACTCTCTCTCTCTCTGTTTGCTTGTTCAGGTGGGCTGAACATTCTCGCCCTGATCTTTGAGTTTGCTGTAGTTTGTTTCCCAGCGCGTTCGCCTCTCTTCTCCGCTGTGTTTGTGTGTGTGATTGTTGTCAATGTAAATAAGATGCAGAATGGCATGTTTTCAGTCCAACTGTGTGTATCACTAGATTCACCTCTCTCTCTCTCTCTCTCTCTCTCTCTCTCTCCCTCTGTCTGTCTGTCTGTCTGTCTTGTTCACAGATGAACTGAAGGGTGACTATGACAGCATGGGGCCCGATGCCAATTTGCCATCAGTTGGGAATGGAACAGGTCAGTCACGTGTGTATTTTATTTGCTTGACATTTTTAATAAAGTTAATGAACCTTGCCATTCATTAGATCAAGTCACTGGAATTGACAAAGTTAGTGGCGAGATATCTCGGAGAGTCGTAGCATGTAAACTAGATATTAATGAGCGACGCGTTCTGCTTTGTTTCTGAGTTATGTCTGGAAATAATTCAGTCCTGATTGTGATCAGATCATCTGTATAGAATTTAGGTCTACATACATTATTGGCTATATGGACGGTCGCTCCGTTTGGATGGGGTGTTAAGTGCACTTTATTATTATGCCAAAATTTTGCCTTTTCAATGAACTATTGTACATTGTAGTGAAACACTGGAAATGTCAGCTCATGTTTTACAGTTCTGAAGGAACGACTGTTTCTCTGTGAGGGTGTAGATTCAATAAAGCTTACTAATGTTAGACACACACTTCAGAGATGAACAGCTTGTCTCTTGTGGGTACGGCCCACGATGTTCTTCCGCAGCTGGGCCGTTCTCGAGCAACAGGAGTGAAACAGAAAGAAACATTAGAACGTTGATTTTCGTGAGCTCTACCTCCCTCAAATCACATTTCAAGACCAAATCCAATTTGCACGTGAACTCGATTTGTTTAGATCATGTACGCTGCAGAAGCCACAGCGTTGGTTCGGGAGGCAGGTATAGTAATGAGAGCCAAATCGTTCGCCGTGTTAAATAATGTTAAAGGGCTGGCGGCTCTCTGACATTTTCAAGACATTTTTGACAGCGACACAGCCCAGCGGCTCGACCTTTGCACAAATGAGACGATAAAATGTTTACTGTCAGACAAACCTCACTGCAGTGTTTATATCTTACACAAGCTCCCTCTAATTAAAAGGTAGCTTATAAAAGTGAAGTCAAACCGTCCTCCATAATATTTAACTTGTCTGATGAATTAGAAGTGGAGACGGCTATTATTCTCTGTTTGATAATAAACTCTTACGTTGTATCATCTGTTATACATCACGTTGGCTCTGCCTGTAGTGTATTTGCTTCTTTTTGAGTAAACGCGCTCAGAATGAACGCTGTGCTGTAATTCACACCTTTGGTTGAAATACATGATCTGCTCTTTTACAGATTTAATAATAGAGAATAATCCTGATAGATTTGAAAATATATTTAAATTGTTTGATTGAAAACAGCTGGAGACTCGCAGAGAATCTACTTCTCCATTTGCTCTCCATTTAATCTCATTGCTATAAATACATATCATAGTGATTTATAGTTTACTTTTTTATATTTAAACGAACTGTGCAGTTCCATCATGATGTGTATCTTCACATCAAAAATGTTGTCTAATGTGTAATGGAATTATCCGAATGTGCCTGGCCAAGAGTTTGATTATAGAACTAGGAAGTGATGTCGGGGTTACGGCAAACATCATTTCCTCCTTGTCTGAATGCCTCTAATACGGTTAAAAGTAGAAAAAGGGTTTATTGTTAAAAGCTTTTCCATGATTCGAATGGTTCTCCGGTTAGATTAAGTCATATTTCTTATTTTAGTGGCCATTAGGTGGCTAGATAAGGCAGTAATTTAGACATATCCTTCCCAGAACGTTCCTCTAATGTTTCTCCGTTCCTTTTATCACAGCTGTTGCTACATGTTTCCGTCACCTTTCAGTGCACCATATATTTCACATGCTCGAGTCCGGTTCTTATTTAAACCCTCTTGCTTTCTCTCGTTCTAGTGAAGGGTGTGCATTGCGTGCCTGCGTTTGAGGATTTCTTCGGGAAGCGTAAACTGGTGGACAGCGAAAGTCACGTGGTCAGTATTGCAGAGTACCTCCAGAGGGGCGACACCGCCATCATCTACCCCGAAGCGCCCGAGGAGCTTTCCCGTTCCCGCCTCGCCACGCCCGAAGCCAACGGACACGAGGAGAAAGGTGAGAATGCAGCCCGCCCGGTCAATAACACGGGCAGCTGTTGCTGCCGTCTGATTGGCCGGATGCCCGAGTGTTTACCTTTAGAGCGAGGTGCAGCTGTCTGAGTGGTGAAATCAGAAACTCTAAATTTCTCTTCTGGAGGGGGGGTTTGGGGGCATTACGCCACATACCTCTCTTATGAAGAACGTGTGAAAAATTTGATGTGCGAGCCACTGGGAGCGATTACAACCGAGAGCGCAACTGGCTTCAGATGCCGCCAGCTTTTGTGCTAAACAGTGTCTGTGTTTAAATCAAAGCACAACAAAGAGCTGCTTTTAGCCAATGATAGCCAATGATAGCCCACGATCCAATGGAGAGCTTATGCAGTCAACGCTGTGCTAGAACTGCTTATCATAGAAAACTAACAAAAAATTATCTTTGTAATGATTTACAAATTGAATGACTTGCTGGCTCTAATACTTTTTTGCATTTCCCTGATGTCACCAAACACTCTTGTTGTTCCCACTCTACATTTTGTATATATGGATTTTTTAAATATTGCCCTGGTTAATATGATGTATATCTAATGCTTGTTTTGACCCACTAGTTAAACCCCACTGGGCCAAATTATGGTACAGTTTAGTAGAGTCCTGTTAAAAATAGCCTTTAAAACCTGTTATTTGTTATATTTCTTTCATCACCTAAATCCCATGAGCAAAACTCGGCAAACGGTGTGAATGTAAGCATGTAGATGCATTGGTGTGAGTGCGCGTATGGGTGGCAGTGCCAACCTTCGCAATGGCACACAGCGGAGCAGATTGTACAGATACCACCTCATACCGCACCGGGCACTGCGCCCGCTCTGTGCCGTCAGTTTGCTGACCTCTCTGCCCCTCCCTCTGCCGCAGACCTGCCACCTGGAACTCCAGATGCTTTCGCCCAACTGTTGACCTGCCCCTACTGTGACCGCGGCTACAAGCGCTTGACTTCCCTAAAGGAGCACATCAAGTACAGGCACGAGAAGAACGAGGAGAACTTCGCCTGCCCTCTGTGCAGCTACACGTTCGCTTACCGCACTCAGCTGGAGAGACATATGGCCACACACAAGCCAGGACGAGATCAGGTGAACTGCACTTCCTCTGTTTCTCTCTTTCCCTGAGCGCTAATGTGCTGTATTCCCTCAGAGGAAAGATTCGTTTTGATTGACAATCATTATTAATTTTTCATGGCATTTTGAAGATGCAGATCTTTTAATGGTTATAGCTTTAATTGAGGTCTAAATGGTTTTTTGATGGCCTCCTCTGATATGATACCGCAGTCTTATATTCACGATCCAATGACTATGTTAATTTCCAATTTAGAAATTGTATCCGCTCTTTAGGTTTTCTTTTTTATGTTCTCGAAAACTCTCCGCGATGACAGAGTAACACATCACGATTTCCATTTGCGTAAATGATACATGTACACCGAGCGCTTAGCGTTTGCTTCTTAACAGTCTGTACTGCCATTATTTAAACGCATGAAGTGGGCTGTTGTGGTTGTCGGACTGATAGAAGGATTCCCTCAACGCACAGGTGGATACGCAGTGTCTCTCCTGACCGATAAAGCAGGTTTATGTAAAATCAAACGATACAACCGGGTCTCTCAAAGCCACTTAAGACTTATCGTAGCATCAGAATTAGCCTCGTAGTCGTGCGAGATGAGATACAAGCAGCTCTTTTATCTCTCACAAATGACGTTCTGACGAGAACAGAATGATTCGATACGCGACGAGCTGCCAACTTCTTCACCTGACGCCACGGGCCGCTCAAAACATGAACAGATGGCCCATTCTGCACCCGTGACCTCCCTAATCCACAAATTACTTCCTATTTGTTGCTCTTTGTTTGTGTGCTTCAGTTGAAAGACTTTCTTGTTAAAAACTCCCTGTTTTTCAGAAAATCGGAAAGCTGTTGAAATCAGACCGCGATTGTCCAAACGTGCAGGAGACGGAAATATGGAGCGCTCCTCATGTATTCTTGAGCCTGCGTTACCGCTAAAGCTCAGCTAAGCCCTATCGAATGCAAATATACAATCAAATGCCCCACCAACACCGTGCTTGACGCGAGAGTATCGCGGCGGGCGCGCAAATCCCTCTCCTCTCCGCTGCCAGTCACAATTAGGGTGGCGGGGTGACATATCGAGGGTGGTGGTGGGACTAAACCTGCCTGCGTCCTCGGAGGGAAGGTGGGGGGCTTAAAGCAGCTGTCGCTGTTTGTTTATGCTGCTCGGCAGCATATGAGCGAACGGTCGGGTCCCTCCCGCCGTGGGCCGCGCACTCCCCGCTTGATGTTCGAAGGTTGCCGCTGTTTGAACAATTCTCTCTGTATCCTGCGCTTTATGCCATCTGTCTCCAGTGGAATGCGCGGGCCTCTCTCTCTTCCCCACCAGTTGTCGGAGCCGATCATGGGCGGCGCTCACAGGCCTTTTGTGTTCCTCTGCCCGTTCGACATGCTCACCTCCCACTCTGAATTAATTGTGTTCGCCTGGTGCGCTCTCCGCTTCTCCGCACCGACGCCGTATTGTTGTTGTTGTTGTTATTGTTATTATATTTTGATTTTCGAGGCTCTGCTTTGAATTGCAAATGCGAGGGGCGCAGTTCTCGTGTTCTACCTTTGAACAGCAAATGAAGTGCTTGCCTACGAGCAGCATTCACGGCTTATTAAAGAGACGTTTGAAGACTTTAAACAGTCGGCAAATTTGAGTCCAATTATGAAATTGCAACATTTACGCGAGCCCACCTTTTTGCGTAATGAACTGTTTGCTCAGGTATCTGAAGGACGTGTTGCTTAAATATGCTGGATTCAATTTGAATGTTTATGCTAAATTAGTAAAAGTAGAACATTTCTGCCTGCGTAATGAGAGAAAAAAGTAGTACATGTAAATCTAGGAGGTTTTTATTAGCAAGATGCCACTCTACATTAGGAGCCGTTTGGCCTGCATGAAATGATTAGCTGAAATCTTGCCTGTTGTGTGTGAGTGTGTGTTTGTGCAAATAATATTCATGTGAATATTTTCTTCTCCACAGCACCAGATGCTAAACCAGGGGTCGGGAAACCGCAAGTTCAAATGCACTGAATGTGGCAAGGCGTTCAAATACAAACACCATCTCAAGGAGCACCTGCGGATACACAGTGGTACGTCACATAGGTTTTTTTTACTCACTACATTATTTGGGGTTGTTTTTCTACATCAGAGAAAAATCTGGTTGTCTGTATAAGGTGAATTTTCTATATATTTTTCTTAATATTATTTTAAATGCAACTGTTCCGCTACAATCCCATTGACACTTAATTATTATTTACAATGAATAATTAATAATGAAGTGTTTTCTTTTCCATAGTTGCGTTTAGTTTGCTCACTAGGTCATATTTTTGTATATTTTTTCATTATTTCAAAACAACAACAAAAATATATCTGAATGATTACGTATAGTGCACATTTGTAAAAGCGCTACAGAAATTGAATTGATGGGGTTCTTAACTATTATTTGTCTCTCTGCTCTAGGTGAGAAGCCATATGAATGTCCAAACTGTAAGAAGAGATTCTCTCACTCTGGCTCATACAGTTCGCACATAAGCAGTAAGAAATGCATCGGACTGATCGCCATCAACGGCAGGGTGAGGAACAACATGAAGACGGGTTCATCTCCGACCTCTGCATCTTCCTCCCCTACGAACACTGCCATAACGCAGCTCCGACACAAACTGGAGAACGGAAAACCCCTCGGCCTGCAGGACCACTCAAACCATCTCAACATCAAATCTGAACCACTGGACTTCAACGACTATAAGCTGATGATGGCCTCTCAAGGTTACTGCACGGGTAGCCCCTTCCTGAACGGTGGCATGAGGGGAGGCAGCCCGCTGGGCCTTCATAACTCCCAGAGTCCCTTGCAGAATTTGGGCATGGGTATGGAGGGGCAGATGCTGGGATACCCGTCCCTGGGAAACAACTTTAGTGAGGTACAAAAAGTCCTGCAGATCGTGGATAACACCGTTTGTCGACAAAAGATGGACTGCAAGCCGGAGGAGATCTCCAAGCTGAAGGCCTACATGAAGGAGCTGGGTGCCCACATAGAGGAACAGAAGCAGGGGCTCACCTCACATGCTGGACCCCAGAACACTCTTCCGCTCATCAGTCACAACGGTGCAACTAAAAGCATCATAGACTACACGCTAGAGAAAGTCAACGAAGCCAAAGCCTGCCTTCAGAGCTTGACCACAGACTCTAAGAGACAAATCAGCAATATCAAGAAAGAGAAGGTGAATCACATGCTCGATATAGTCACAGAGGAGAAAACCCTCGAGAACGGTAATCTAATGTTTACACCCTTCTCCTGTCAGTACTGCAAAGAGACCTTCCCCGGTCCTATTCCCCTGCACCAGCATGAGCGTTACCTTTGCAAGATGAATGAAGAAATCAAAGCCGTGCTTCAACCCGCTCAAAATGCCACGACCAACAAAAGCAGCTTGTTTGCTGAGAAGCACGGCCTCTTGCACCCCTCCATCATCCCTGAGAAGGGCGTCAACGGGCTCATCAGTCCCTACAAGGACCACATGTCAGTGCTCAAAGCTTATTTCGCCATGAACACGGAGCCCAACTCGGAAGAACTGCTAAAAATCTCCATAGCAGTCGGACTTCCTCAGGAGTTTGTGAAAGAGTGGTTTCAACAAAGAAAAGTCTTTCAGTACAATAATTCCAGGACTCTTCCGTTAGACAGGAACTACGCAGAGACGGTTCACGCAATCTCCATGCACACGCCCACTAAAGACTCTTTAGGCATTAGGTCTCCGATGTCCCTGAGCAAAGGTCCTGATCGCATCACATCCCCCTCCATCCCCGAGCTTCATAATAACAACTGTGACACCCCTCTCAGGCTTTCCAAAACACCCCAGTTTTCCAACCACAAGCAACTGGGGGAGAAGATGGATCACTCCAGAAGCAACACGCCATCCCCTCTTAACCTGTCATCCGCCTCCTCCAAAAACTCTCACACTAGTTCTTAAACGCCCAACAGTTTCACCTCCGAGGACCTGCAGGCCGAACCACTGGACCTCTCCTTGCCAAAGCTCATGAAGGAGTCAAAGCATATCTTGACTGTGAAGAGCCGACTCAAACTCAACAGCATCCCTTTTGAAAACAACCATGTCGCGACGCCCCGCGAGCACGCCGACGAGCCGCTCGACTTGGCTTATCTCTCTAAGAAGGAGTTTGGCAGCCCCAATGCAAACAACAATCTGGAGAAAAGCTCAAGCCCCATGTTTGGTCTGAACCCCTTTGCTGCCAAACCCCTGTACACCTCCCTGCCGCCCCAAAGCGCATTTCCACCCCCCACGTTCATGCCCCCGGTGCAAGCCAGTCTCCCAGGGCTTAGACCTTACCCGAGCCTCGACCAGATAAGCTTTTTGCCACACATGGCCTACACGTACGCGGCGGGGGCGGCCAGCTTCGCCGAGATGCATCAGAGAAGAAAATACCAGAGGAAACCAGGGTTCCAGGTAAATAACGGACCAAACGCTGTTTAATAAAGCCTCGTGTCTTTTTCTAGCCCTCTGGTTGGTGGGTGGGTGTGAGTGGAGCTCCGGTTCTTTGAGACACTAATTAAAAGCCACTCAGAGTGGGAGAGGGGAGCTCACCTCACGCCCAGCGGCTGATGAGAGCGAACCTGCTGCAGACGTCATCGCCTCTAGTGCTGTACACACGCTCTTATAGCGCCATGGTTCTGTTGCCAGCCCTCGATTGGCTCGTCCAGGGAAAGAGAGCAGGAAACAGATTCAAAGTGGCAGGTGCTCCGAGCGCTCATGTACGAGCGCCCCGTGGCGCCGCCGTTCTCTTTCCTGTCTCAGGTGTGAGAAAAAGATTACGAGACCTAGCGAGTCAGACGTATCTCTTTATTCCTGTGCCCTTTTCCTTTCTGCTCCCTTTTTTGTGAATTTCTAAAGCAAGAAAAGCTCAAATGAATTTGAGCATTAAGATTAATAATGCACACTCCCCATGTTCATTACATCTCAGCGCTGAAGGCTGTTTAACATCGGGGAAACCATTCTGATAAAAAGTATTAATAATGTTTCCTATTCTAAGTTATTAAATTAGATTTTAAAAATACAGCTAAGGGCATTTAGCTTAAATTGATAGCGGAACGATAGCAGATCGCTTTAAAAAAGAGACCGCGCACAAGTATTGTCAGTCCAGAGCGACTGTCGTTAATGAGGGCACCGGCGCTGCCGTTTCGGCCATTTCCGCGCCTCTCTTGATTTAATCATTACTGCTCGAAATTAGAGGACTGTGGCAATATGCCCCGCCAAGCCTCTCCTCGTATTGTTATTAGCTTCTAATGTAATAATATTTTTTCCCCATTAATTTAAGTTTAAGCCTATCGGGGTAATCTCTGCTCAGATAAATACTGCGCTAACACCCTTTCATGTATGAAATTAAACCAAATTTGAATGCAAATATATGGAATAAGGTGCGATTAAGAAACCTCCGAGAAAAAGGCCTCATTTGCAATATCCTGCCTTTACATGGCTTTTCAGGTTGCAAATATTTCAATGTCAATTCTCGTTTCGCAGAAAAGGCTGCACTTTTAGCAAAGGGAATGAATTGTTAAAAAGTTAAACATGTATTAAATATTGTTCATTATTGGGTAAAACAAGCAAGTTCTTATATGAGCAATTCTGAAATTAACATTTTATCCCACATTGGGAATGTCAGTTTTTGTTCTGTATTTGTGGCCCTTGATGTTTCTTTTAATGCTTAAAACTTGTGGGGGGGGGGATTCTGGAAGAAATATTTATTAAAGCCAAATATTTGTTTTTAAAATGAATTCAGTCGGAAAATCAGTCATAATAAACACTTGATCTAGTTTTAAAGATGTTTACATTTTTTAACACTAAATCAAATTCTGACTCAACTTTAAAAACATGTAAATAAATAAACAATATTTGAAAATATCGTTTATAACAAAAACAAATTTAGTTTTGAGTTTTTGATTTGTTGTTATTTTGATGTGGTGGGTTGACAGTACCAGAGCTAATGATGGTCGTCTCTCTCCAGACTGAGCTTCTCGACGGGACAGCAGATTATCTGAGCAGTCTAGATGATATGGCCGACCCCGAGGCCTGTCTGTCCAGGAAGAAGATTAAGAAGACAGAAAGTGGTATGTACGCGTGTGACCTTTGCGACAAAACATTCCAGAAGAGCAGTTCCCTCCTCAGACACAAATATGAGCACACAGGTATATATATATATACTGTTCTAGACACCATCATTGAATAACTGTCTGTCTAACTCACGTCAGATATTCACACTGCTGCTGTTTCTCTTTCTCTTGATTTTTTCCCTCAATCATGTTAACTTTTCTTTTCCCCCTTCTTAAGTTTCTCTCCTGTTGACAGTCAGTGAGAGGATTGTAAATTTAATTCATATAGAACAAACACGACAATGACATTGTACTGAATTAGTAATAACATTAAGCAAATGTTAAACAGAATATACAAACAAAAACAAAAGTCAGGCTGAATAATCTTTGCAATTGAAGATTAAGTTTAGAATACGTGATTTTTGACCATTTTACGTTTAGTCATTTAGCAGACGCTATCCAAAGCGTCTGCTATTTTATTAATAAATATTATTTATTATTAAAATGTAAGTTTTGTGGGGTCTGTGTTATTTTTTACCATTATTACTAAAATGGAATAAAACACATAAGTACATAAATACTTAATTATTTATTTAGTATTTTTTGTAAATTATGTAGTGTTACACGGGGTGAAAAAACATCTATTTTGCATTATATATCAATGTAAATGATTTTTATGTTTCAACAGTGACAAAAGAGGTTTTATAGAATGTTGTCAGAATGTTAATGATAATGCTCGGATTTCAAATTAGACGTTAAGGTTCTTCTAATTGCATACACAAAATATTATGTGATATATATATGAACTTCTATCGCATCTTAATATCATACAGTAGTATGTTAGGTAGTCATACAAGCAGCCAGAGAAAACTTTATTCACCAAGAAATAACAGGCTATTTGTCTTGGGGTGTGTAATATTTATTTACAAATAATAACAATTATTAGATTATAATTCATACCCCACCAAAAATCACAATTGTGTGAAATGTGCAGCATATCAAAAACAGAAATTTGATAACCGATGCAAGTCGAGACATCCAATGTGGAGTGATTTAGTAGTACTTTGTGGTCATTTTATGGTTACCAGTGTGAGGAACAGAGTAAAAGTAAATTAAGAGAAGACAGTTACTGCACACACACACACACACACACACACACACACATCTTTCTCTTGATTGCATCACCACGTACAGTCTGGAATGAATCCACTGACATGAATCCCCCCCTCTCTCTCTCCCTCTCCCTCTCTCTTCTGCAATTGGGCTATAGTGTATTATGGCTGTGCATTCCTGCTCTTGTTTGCGTGGAGCTCTCAGCCAGCTGCAGTTGTGTGTCACAGCATGACTGTGAGGTTCAGACTGGCCCTGAGCAGAACCGCTAAAACAATCATATATTTTTTATTAACTCAGTATTTATGTCTTTTCTCCAAAATGTATATAAATATTGAATTCATTTTTTTATTGAATGAAAAGAAGAAAAACTGTGTCATACATACTTTTTATTTGCACGAATATAAAACTACATTGTAATATTTACCTTGATCATTTTAATACATATACAATTGTCATGAAGGGTTGAACAACAATTAAAATTAAAATGACAGTTTGAACTGAAATTGAAACGCTAACATCATTGTTAGTGGCATTAAAAATCCTTTAAACTCTTAACTATTGTATCATATTAACAACAAATCATTTAAAGTAGCTGTGAATGCAAAACATTCATTCCATCCTCTCATTTAAATAGCTGGGGTGTTTTGGGCCTTTTTCACTCCAAACCCTCTCTCCTGTTCAAATCTGATCCTTTCCCTTTCTACCTCACCCCCTCTCTCTTCTGTAGCTCTCACCATCCAGTATCATCTGATATCTGGACGTGATCGCGTCACGCGTAGTGCAGCTCGCGACTTTGTCTGTCTGCAGGAAACCCTCGTTCAGTTCCACTCTTTATTTGTTTGTTCCTGCGCTACAGCTCTTGTGTGTTTGTTTGGTTTGCGATGGTTTATTTATGTTGCAGCGTCGTTGCGGTGCGGCTCTGTGTTGGCTCACCGCTTCACGCTTCACTTCTGTGAGGGAATGTTACAAAGTAAATACACAAACGCTCGCACAGACGGCACGTCGGCACACATAACACACGACTGTATTAGATTGTTTTCGCTTGTTTTTCATCCGAACCGTTTAGTTTCCCTTATTATTTGCAGTTGATTTTGGTTAGTGTTGAAAAGTGTGATGCGTTGGTGCGTGCCGGAGCGCTCGCTCATGACGTCTCGTCTGTTTTCGTGTGTTTCCGCAGGTAAACGACCGCACCAGTGTCAGATCTGTAAGAAGGCCTTCAAACACAAGCATCACTTGATCGAACACAGTCGCCTGCACTCGGGAGAAAAGCCCTACCAGTGCGACAAATGCGGCAAGCGCTTTTCGCATTCCGGCTCGTACTCGCAGCACATGAACCACAGATACTCGTACTGCAAGAGGGAAGCCGAGGAGCGAGAGGCGGCCGAGAGGGAGGCGCGAGAAAAGGGCCACCTGGAGCCCACGGAGCTGCTGCTGAACCGGGCGTACTTGCAGGGCATCGCTCCGCCCGGATACCCAGAGCACCAGGAGAGAGAGCCCATCCTCAGAGACGGACTGAACGGAAGCATACGAGAGCGCTTGAAGGAGGTGGAAGGAACGTTCGTGAAGATGGGACGGCGAGACGAGGAGTTCGAGGAGGAGGAGGAAGAGAGCGAGAACAAAAGCATGGACACTGACGGAGACACGATGAGGGACGACGAGGAGAACGGCGAGCACTCCATGGACGAAAGCTCCGTGGACGGGAAGGCGGAATCCAAGTCGGATCACGAGGACGTGACGGAGGAAGCCGTGTAGCCGTCTCGGGCCATGTTCTGCCTCTACTGTTTGTTCAGGGGACGTTTGAGAAGCTGCATTATGCAAACATGAAAAAAGGAAAAGGAATAACATGATTTTTTTTAAGTGTACAGTATTACGGCCTAAAAAATGTGTGGTGCTACCATCTTAAAATCCTGTGTTCCATAGTATTTATAGCACAAACTAGTAACTTGTACAAAGAAAATTGCACTCCGCTTCTATAATCACTACAGAAATAATACAATTATTCGCCGATGTATATTTATACAGTGTTAAAAAAGAATCTGCGGGCGATTAGTATTTAATGCGTGTTTCTGCCCTCACCACACACACACTTTATGGCCTCGTCACCTAATTTATGTGAAGGAACGTAACAGTATTCTGTTTGTTTTGAAGAAGTCTTAAAGGGGCTGTTGGAGAGAGAATGAGGAAATAAACAGGCGAGGTCAGATGAAGCCTTTGTAAGGGTGTTGCCTTATAGACGAACCTGTTAATCAGCACGTTTCTGAAGTGCCAACCCTGTTCAGTGTTAAACGGAGAAGAGAGACCCTCTCTCCGAATCAAACGCTCAGTTCTCGTTCTCTCCGTCAGCCAAGCAGCTCTTGGGTTTACAATGATGTTTGTGCAATTTTGTTCTCAGTATTACACCAAACAACGGAACTGCATCCTTTTGTTCGTAGGTTTAAAGGACATCTTATTTATGTGGCCCATTTTGTATCTCCTAATTTTATTTATTTCATACTGTACAGTACAGTATTATAGTTCTTCAAGAAATAGATCTATTTTAGTAAAATGGAACATGAAGTTAATGAGAGCATTTATTGTGTTTTGAAACATTAATTGTGAAATGCAAATTTTCAATTAAATGGTTCGTTTTTCTGTTCTTTTATTTTCCAGTTACTGGAAATTCCAAAATTTGGAAATTTTGATACGATATTGTAAGATCACTGTATTTTCGACTGAAAGCGTTAAAAAGAGATCCACTTTGATGTTTGAAGTGGAATAGGGACAGTTGAAATTCCATGTAAGATACCGTAACTGACTACACGAGAACCTTTCCTGAAAATGTCTTTGTAAGAGTATTATGGAATTTTTCATTTGTAATTTCTCTTGGAAATGACCATGCTCAAATAAAAGTAGCCAAATTAAAGAACGTTTTCCAAGAACGCCAGTGTGTGAATGTGAGCGTGTGTGCTAGTTTAAAGAGACGGTTTGAATTATCATAGGTCGTCCATATATTCATGTGTTTTGTTTTAGAGGACACACACCATTATAATCTTCAGTCTCAGAGCGGCAGATATTTCACCTTTCAGAGGTGATTCACGGCCTCCATCATTAGATATTCAACAACTTCACAGCCGATAAAGGCCGAGCAGGTTTTCAATGAACTCTTCAAATAAAGAGCAAAGAACCTGTCGAACAAAGCGAGAGCCAGAGAGAGAGAGAGACAGTGCGAAGAGAGGACAGCGAAGCTTAACGTATCTTGAGTTCTCACGGCATATGCATATGAAAGACAGATCAAACACTCTCACACACACAGGAGACGGTCTGTTTTCCTCCTCACCTGATCAACTGATGCTTTAGAAATAAAGACGCCTCAGTATTGATACATCACAATGGCCTTTATCAAATCTACTTCTTCAATTTCAACTGACTGTTTCTTACAATGCTGCCAAAGCATGACATATAAGTAGAGTACGACATTTTATGACAGGAAAATTAAAAGTATAAAAAACATATTATAACTTACCTCAAGGGACCGGGGCTAGTTGTCACACTTTTTAATGCAATGAAGAAAAACGACTAAACATTTGCACTGTACTTGCCCATTGTGTTAGACAACAGATATATTATAATTAATGTATGAAAATTATGTAAATTAAACTTCATTCATTGTACAGATTTTAATGTTTGCCTGTGTGGTTTTATTGTGTTTTATTTGTTTTAACAGATAATACAAAAAATGACACTATTGCAGTTTTAGATTGTAGTTTAAAATAAAAAAATAGAACTGATAAACAACAACCACTGATAGAAAAAACTGTAAAATGATTGACGTGTAAAAACTAGCCCCGTCCTTATTTGTGTACATATAAAGTGCCTTGGGTTATGATACAGTGTGGTACTTTTAACGGCTATAGGGTCTGTGTGTATCTAAAATAATTCAGGGGAAGTTTGTCGGCATTCAAAAAACAATTTGTTCGAATATCAGTAAGCTTCTATTTTTATGTTCCACAGGCTCGCAATAGAGGATTTGATAGTTTGTCATACAGTGACATCGTACATAGTCAAAGCTTATTAAAAACATATGTGCAGACATACAAATAAATATGTAAAATATAGAATTGTTTATTATATTCAATAAACAATGAAGTTAAAAACAAATGGCAATGTTTCGCTGTGTTGGAGGTTTTTCCCTTTTAGCGATTCGCTGTCATTCACCAATATTACTGAGAGGCAGAGCTCTCTCTCTCTCTCTCTCTCTCTCTCTCTCTCTCTCTCTCATCTTCTTTCTCTCTCTTCTCTTCATCTCTCTCTCACCGTTCTGTCCCATCTCTTTCTCATTCTTCTCTTCATCTCTCATCCTCTCCTCTTCTCTCTCTGTCATAAGCGTGTGTTGCTGTTGGTCGGCCGTGTGCTTTTAAAACATCTTTTTTTTGCATGGCTTAAATCTTCCAAAGTAAAAACAAAGTAACTCTCAGTATCTCTCTCACACACTCTCTCTCTCTCTCTCTCTCTCTCTCTCTCTCTCTCTCTCTCTCTCTCTCTCTCTCTCTCTCTCTCTCACACACACACACACACTCACATACACACACTGAACGCATTCCTGCTCTATATGTTGTGTAGGCAGAATTAATGTACACACATTAGGTTAACTGTGTAGGTTTAAGTCAATATTAGTGATAGTTTATAATAGTTTTGTGCAATGGACAGAACAGTGGAACAATACAGATTTATTTCTGACATGGTTTTGGTTGTTGCCCAAAATTGTCATGTAGTGTACACTTTTATTATGTTAAAAGACATAGCTATACACATAAAAGGCAATATATAGGTAATGAAATATTACTTAATATTCAGTATTATGTTTCAAGAATATCTGTTAAACTTTTAATAAAATAAATATTATCAGTTGATCTTAAAGCTTTGCTTGAAATGTGTAAAAATAAATAAAATTCGTGTTAGACAAATGCTAATTGTGTATGTTTTAAAAATAATTTACAAAAACTAAAATTTTAAGGTTTCAAGTTTTTTATGGGGGGGTGAAGGAAAGTCAGTGTTTTGCAGATTTAAGATGGCTTCTTTAAAGATGAAAATTTAGATTACATAAGAAGATATAAAACGTTCACTACATAAATACAGATACTTCCATGATGTCTATTATTTTGCAGTCATAATATTACACATTTATTACATTTTTACAACAAATGATGTAATAACATCAATAGGTCACACTATACTTTACTATGTTTATAGATTAAATGTTGTTGAAAATAATTCTGACACATTTCTGAAGTTAAAGTGTCTGATTTGTTCCTAAGTTTTGCTGGACTCACACTTTTGACCGAACTCAATTATTCATGTCTCCCATATGCTGGCTGTATAAATCTGTGTGTGTGCGTGTGTGTGTGTGTGTGTGTGTGTGTGTGTGTGTGTGTGTGTGCAGCCTGGCAGTCAAAAAGAGAAAGTTCAATGTCGTACAGTCAGACACAGACAGACAGCAGTAAGAGGCCAAGAGCGACTGTCAGAGAGACACACACACACATCAGAACTGGTTTACTGCACAAACCTCGTAAGTTCACAATTACACAAACCTAAAAAGCAATACACAAACTACACCCAATATAAACAGCATTATAGAAATTATTGCATATTAAATTATTCAATGAGGTTATGTTTTTTCTACTGGGAAAATATTGTAATGACCTTGTAACCTTTATTTATAGCTCAACACACATATACATTCACATCTGCCTTTAATGTCCACACACACACATACCTACAGTAACATCTTATTTGGGCTATTGGTTTAAAAGAGGAGAAAGGTAATTACAGGTTTTACCAGCTCGTTTTGTGGAGCCTTTGATATGCAGAAACGCAGATTTGAACGGCAGGCAGCAGGTTGTGGTGTGTGTGTGTGCGTGTGTGTGTGTGTGTGCGTGTGCGTGTGTGTGCGTGTGTGTGTGTGTGTGTGTGTGTGTGTGTGTGTGTGTGTGTGCGAGCTCTGATTAGATGGCTTATCATGGCTCTGACTGCAGGGTCTCAGCTGGGGACCAGGAACATCCTTCATTACGTGTTTCCAGGGGAGCAGAATTGTGCTCGTGTGGAGGCCTGTCGTACAGGTTATAATCATATCTGTTTAGATTAGCGGTCAGTTATTCTGACATAGACACCCCCCCCTCCCCAGACACACACACACACATTCTGTTTCCTTCACACACACTGACAGACAGTAAAAGCAGCAAAACACACTGTAACTCAGGACAGAACCATCACACCATTGTACCACTGCACGCTTATATTACATATATCACTGCTGATGTCATCGATACAGTCATGTGACTCCACAGCTGTCTGTCATGATGTCACACGGTTTAAGTTAGACTTTTCAATATTTGGATTTAATTGAACTTGTTCGGTTTTCACAGGCAGATCCTTAAGAGGTGCTGCCGATTTATTTCCAGGGTTGGAATACGTATGGAAGGTGTGTGTGTTTGTGAGCAGTCAGTTTATAAAAAAACGTACCAGTGTTGATTTTTTGTTGTTTCTGAAGTCAGTTTGATAATCGCACATTCTTAATTCGCTGAACGCTATCAGATCTGTTCTGTGGACAGAGAAACCTACAGTACGTCTCATTTTATCCTTCTCTCTATATGTAATTTTTTAAGGCAAAGCATTTACACACAGCCGCTGGGGATTAGGCCTAATGACAGAAGTTAATTATATTAAGTGTAATTTTTAAAAACAGTTCATGAACTGCAAATTATAGTTAAGAGCCCCTTTAATGCGCTTCATGTTAATTACACGTCTTAATATCACATAAAAAAAATAAAGGATCCGAAGAAAAAAGAGATGGGGGAAAACAATTTATACGGATGAATAATTTCACTCATCACTTTGATTATAGTGTAAAATATTGTGTTTATATTGTTTTTATTCAGCCTTTATTGTTTGAATATTTGGAATTTTAGTTTTAATAGTAATATAAAATGTCAAATAACATTAATTTACATTCTCAGGTCAGTAGTATTAAAATATTTTTTCAGTACTGCAAAAATATTATTTACAATAATAATAATAATAATAATAATGATGATTATAATAATAAATTGTAGTATTTAGGTAGAAAAAAACAACAAATCCAATGTGCCTAAAGTATGAAGAAGTATTGACTATCCCCAAAAAACAAACTGTTAACTTTCTCAATACACGTTGCCAATAATAAGATGTTTGTCTCTAATATTTCATCAAAATTGTATAACCTGCTCAGCCTCTGAAACAACGTTCTTGTTCTGTTTACGTCATAAAGCTTCTTATTTTTCAACTCCTCCCCTCCAACCCTCTGACTCCACCCACCCAAAGTTCACTGTACAAGTCCTGCCCTACAGTTAAAAAATGTGTCACACCTTAGAAGTTAAATTGGTTGTGAATGTTAATTTTATGTTAACTTAACACACGCTCAGTTAGAATCTGATAACACCTATAAGTGAAAATATTGGGTCATATCTTTCGCTTTCATTCGTTTAACGTAAAATGATCTTAAACAATATTTGTTGCATTCACTTTTACTATACGTGTCATTTGTGAAACCGTCACAAACGTCCAGCAGTTCATCATTAGCGTCTTATAATTAACCTCAAGACACTTGTAAGATTTCTCTCTTTCTTCATCGGTTATGAAGTTCCACTCTTGAGAGGCAAAGAGATTCCCGACTCACTCAATTGAAATAGAAGAGTAAAAAAGATCTCGGCCATTTTGTTGCTTTGAAACCTTAATCTAGAAAAATTCAACTTTCCCTTATCCTTTAATACCAGATGAAAGAGCCGAGAGCGAACCGATTCCAACCCCGTCCATTATAACGAAAACAGCAGAAAGGCTTTGAGAAAGTGTGAAATGTCCTCACACAAAAGGAAAGGTTTGGAGGCTCAATTACTCACTTATTCACCGGCCTAATTTTATGCGTATCTCATTTGCATGTCATTTTTGAGGGTGAGGCAGAAATTTCGACCGGTAATTATCCAGCAAATACATTAACGAGGCCGAGAGCTGCGCATCCGTCTGCACGTGTCTGCCTTCTCTTGCAGTGATGGTTGTGTAAATGTTCGGGAACCTTTTTTGATGTTGTTTTTTTAGATTTGCTGCAATCAGTTGAAACATTCGTGATATGTAAAAGAGTCCGGCCGGATTCTGCTTTTACCTCCTGGAGAGAGGAACATCAAATGCTTCGTTGGGAGATGCAGCTCACCGTCTCCTGCACGAAGATCTTTGAAGACCTGTGAAATGTGATGTCTCAGATCTGGATGAAGTCCAGGACGATCATTTCTTGGACTGCACGTTGCTTTTTGGTGGAAATGTTTATCTGTGCTTGTGTGGTGTCGACTAAATTATTTCATTTTAGTGCAAACGGCGATTTGGCATGAAGCCATGTATCGATTATGAAAAAGACAGGGTGATTAAAAAGGCAGAATCGGCGTGTGAAAAAGAGAAAAAATAAACGGGGGAAAAGAGAGACAGAAAAAAAAACATCAGTGTTTCCTCAGGAGTCAGAGACCCCCTCCGGCTCTCGCTCACTTGTAATCATCTCAGAATTTGCTCAGAAACACTCATGAACTTGTGTGGGAGTTGTTTTTACTTCATTAAAAGCAGAGTCTAGAGCCCACGAGAACTCTCACGCTGCCGAAACCACAGGAAAAACAACCAAAGAAAAATACAACTCCATGCTGGAATTCTTTCAGAAGTTGATGAAATCCCAATCCTGCGAGGCTGCTGATTGGTCCGTCATTGGTTGGAGGATGAGCTTTGATTGGGGGTCCTCACTTTTAAACCCACCCAATACCAACAGAAAGAATCATGGGACAGCAAAGATTGTCATTTTCTTATCCCGCTGATGAATGTTCAAGTATTCATATTTCAATTACCTGTCCGTTTAGTTTTAGTTAGTTATAAGATGTTACAAAAAATGGGTGTTAACATTTCTTCGTTTACAATTGAGTCGATTGAGGAATATGGGCGGGACCCTAAAACCGTGGCTTCACCTCACGTTCATTATACTGCAGAGACTCTGGCTCCAAATGGTGTCATCGGCGCAATATGTCAGCGGCCATCTTGGACATATCGGCTTCATTTTTCTACAGTGGAAGTGAATAGGAACGCATCTACCATTTTTTACTGACTATAGGCGACACGTTTTCAACCTAGCAAACACAAAACTATGTTCCTGAACTGAACATATCTAGGTCACGACATATGGAGGGACAGCATGATGTAAATGTTGACCTCAGCATTGCTCAGTCTTTCTCCTTGAGATGGTCATGGTGACTCAAACGGTCGTGCCTAGAAGGAACAACCAGTCAAAGTTACATTATACTGATGGGTGGCAGGTCACTTCCTGTGCAGCCAAAGGGAAAATACAGTCCAGTGTCCATATGGGCCTTTATAAGCTTTATTAAGTCATGTGCTCTTTCAATAAACCTGACGTGACCTGACATGTGGTTTCGCTGTACCTGACCAATGGGCATGCCCGATCTGTGTTACATGCGTTATGATTACTGTCCGTGACCCGTCTGTAAGACCCGCAAACTGCCAGCGTACAATAGTTCTGTCCCGTCGAGGTAAACCTCAACCCGTGACGCACGCCAACCCGAGAAGAAGAGACAGTGTAATGTTCTGTGACAGGAACAGAGATTAAGATAGTATATAGAACCGATTAAAGTTTCTTCTCATGTCTGTTTCCCTTCATCCATATGAATCTGACTGGAATATTACTTCCCAAAGTTCTTAAATTGTATCTCATCTGTGACGAAATGTCTTTTAATCAACTGTGAAATCAAATACGATCAGAACTGAGGAGAAATCGCATCGGAGGACTTCATTCTGATGTCAAAGGTCTAAAAGACGATGCCTTTATAATTATAGAAGATGAATGATTTATCATAACTTTATTAAAAGTTCTCGTAGAATCTTTTGGTTAAAGGAATAACGTCTGGTTTATTTGTAATATTAAATCTAAAATAAAATGTATTATTATTATTGACAATAACACTAATAACAACAATATTTTTGTTCATTCTAATATTATTATTATTATTATTTGCTTAAAATATCTATATTTATTTTAAAAAGTCTCTATAAAGTAACTCCATATTTTTGGCACAATTCTTACTAAATCTAGTGTATCATATGGTCTTTTAATTTATAATATAAAAACATTGTATTGCATTTCTTTAATAAGTTCAGTCCTGGTTTATTTGTAATATTAAATCTAAAATAAAAATGTATTATTATTACTATTGATAATAACACTTACCAACACTATTAATAATATTATTCATTTTATTATTATTATTATTATTATCATTAGCTGCTTAAAAGATCTATATTTATTTTTAAAAGTCTCAATATAATAACTCCATGTTCAGGATTATTGAGATTTTTTGCACAATTGTCCCCAATTCTTGCTGAATATATCATATGGTCTTTTAATTTATAATATAAAAACATAGTATCGCATTTCTTTAATAAGTTCAGTCCTGATTATAATAGAGTTTTAAAAGATTTTGTTAATTTGCAGATAGTCTCTGATGGGAAGACGCTGAGGACCTTAGAATTCCGGGGAATTTTGGAGTCCCCAAATCCATTTAAAGAGCCACACACGCCTTTAATATGGAAATCATAGGTATGCAAAAATCTGATGCTTTTATTAAAGAAATGTGGCCCGAGGCTCACAGACACCCCACCGCTGTGGAAACACACTCACCAGCTGAAACAAACAGTTGTTAAAAAGGATCAATGAGTTTGTATCCGGGAAGATGAAAAGCTAATTGACATGAATAATTTATCGTGATGCGATATTTTATATAAATCAAACAGTAGGAGAGAGTAAAAGCAAATATTTCACATATTAGGAGGACCTGCGAATATTCATAAGAAATGACTTACGTGTCTTTAATCTGCTGTCTGAAGGTCAGTGTACTACATTCACCGGTTGACACGTGCAAAACTCTGAAGAGCTATTAGAGATCTATAAATGATTCAACACACAGACCGTATCACACCGCAGAATAATATCATCTCATTTACCTTCATAAAAGTCTCAGAGTGCTTCGTGATACCCCCACACACACGTGCGGTGATGGAGGTGAATTTAGACTGATTTAGTCGTCTTCATCTTTAAAGAGCAGAGAGAAAAAATCGCATTAGTGTGAAGTGAATATACGGGTGAAAATGATTCGTTTCATATGATGTGATTCGACAAGACGCTCAAATTGATAAAACGTTTTTAATTCAGGTCTTAGTCTGTTGTCGTCTGAGGTTACATTAGAGATGATTTGGACATTTTTATTTAAAACAAAGTAAGACGTGTTCTAGACCCGAGCCCTAAAACCAGCTCACGACACAAACCTATAAGACTTCATCCTCAAATCTCATTTTGTTTTCCAGGAAAATGTTGTACGTTGTGAGTCATTCGCTTCAGATTTAGCCGCCCTGTTGTGGCTTAGTATTCGTGATCATGGCTTCGTGGATTTGAACCTACAAGCATTGGTCATTGGAGTTTGAGTCAAGTCCAGACTTCAGAGCATTTTTCTGATGTCAGAAGGAAATGACACAACCGAATTCGTCCTCAGAATTGACCAGCTCAAATAAACGAGTCTATTCTTCTTCACGCGTGACGGCGTGGACAAAGGCAACTCTTATAGCGCTGAACTTTTGACAGCCCTGCTCAACATCTCCTCCTGCTTTGGTGGCTGCATTGCAGTGGGTGAATTTTTCGCATTTCTATGTGTTTGCTGCACTGAAGCTCCTTTCTAAGCACGTCTTTGTTCAAGCCCTCCCATGGTGCGCCCTCCTCAACCTCGGACCCTTGCCCTACGACTTCTAAAACTATTCACCTCCGTCCCCCTCACAGATGACGTGTATTTGATAAATGAGGGTCTCCTCTTCGCCTACGACGAAGGCTTTAGAAAGCAGGGACAGATCATCGCAATTGCTTGTGTAGGCGACTGGCGTGCTGAAGTTTTGCATGAAATGGGAGAGATGGGGATTGTTTGCAAACGTAGTGCGTGTTTGTTGACGCGGGCGGTTGGGGAATCCTTGCAATTCACCATGACGTGATCGCAGAAGTTACAAACCACCAGAAAGTGACCAGCTGCGGCCCGTGGAGGAATGTAACGTCTCACCGGACCTGGAAATGGATTCTTATTTAAACCTCTGTAGTCTCTGGACTAAAACACAGAATGAGGAACATTACCACTAGCGTAATTAAGTCTTTCTTTTTTTTCAGAAAAGACATTTTCATTCGGAGTGACTAACTCTCAAATTATCCGAGTGTCAGATATTTTAGGAAACGTGGCAGAGATGGTTTCAGCAGTTCTGATATAGAGAGCATGAATTGTGCGTCTTTCAGGTTGTTTGTTAAGAATAGCACATTTAAACAAGTAACTTAAACACAAATTAAAATTCTCATATTTCATGAAAAAAAATGACTCGAACTCAAACAGAGCAACACCAGTTTCGTCAGTGCAGAAAACATAAAACCCGGTTCAAAGCTATTGGCCATTGGTTTTTCTATTCTCTTGTCCGAACTCGTTCGTAACTTGTTTTGGTTTGAATTTTCCCACGTCTTCCTGCATAGCGTTCCATCAGCATGCAGCTATTCGTAAATATGATCGTGTGTCTCCTGACAGGCTCTGAATTAAACCGAAGTGATCGCGTGTGACAGCAGAGAGCCTCAGTCATTCACCGGGCCTTATCCCATCAAATGCTTTTCACATCGAGACAATATTGAAGCCGAGCGCTGTGAGGTTTGTGAGCTAATGCAGGGTGAAGCCATGCCATCTCCCCCCGGAGCGCTTTGTGTCCCATGCCCACCGTGGCACTCTATGGGTCCTGGCGAGGCCTTTCACTGATGCGCGGCCCGTGTACGCCCCATCCCCTGAGACAGGGAGGTGCTTTCCGTCCGTCTGTGTGTAGACACAGATAATTCAGGGCTGATCTCTCGGCTCGGCAGTAATGAGGGTGATTTAAAGAATGTTCGCACATCTCCGAGCGCTGATAAATGTTATTATTCATGCACAGGTGCTGCCGAGCGCTGCCTCTGAATGATAATTAAGATAATCTGTCTCTTTCTTCCATTCGCCTTTCACACAGATCACTTTGTTCTGCACTTTCTCGCCTCTCAATAGTGCCGCTGCTGTGGCCTGTCTCCGGCCCGCGATCTTTTGTCTGCTGCCTTTACCAGCACAAAACCGCATCGAACAACAAGGGCTAAACATATATTTTAGTTTGAGCTCTGCAGAATGCGTGCCAAGATGAATTAAAGTCAAAATGAGGGATGATTAAGAGAGTGAACCGTCTCTAGCTTTCATCGCGACTGTGCGTTGTGTTTTTCTTGAATGTGCTTTCAATTTGACAAGCAGCGGATTTTGTGCGAAAATCGTGTATTGTTGCTTTTACAAAGCTTTGGATGCTTTTAAGAGCTCTCAGTTATGGTTCACATCGGTATCTTAATCGCAAAAGATTTTATTGAAATTCCTTAAGAGATGAAAGTCATTTTGCAATTTGCAACCGGATCTTTGCGAGAACTTCAACCGAGCAAATGATGGAGATCTCTGACTGAATGAGATATCCATGCCATCGCTTCTGAAACAAGAGGAGACAAATGAGCAAACTGCTGTCTGCGTCAGAGAAACATCTGAGAAACCGTAGACTTTAGCGAAACCTTTCATCTGATCTCAACGCCGTCCAGGAGAAACAACGGAGACGTTAAAGTGATTTATATGAGTTCAGACTCAACAAATAAACCGCAGGCAGAACAGCATCCTCACTGCTCACAACACAAAAAGAGTCCGAGCTAATTGCACGTGTCTGTCTAAGACCATTTTGTCCAATGGTTGAATGCGTTTACTGTTCACTAACAGGAGTGTGTGTGTGTGTGTTAAGCTCTAAAGGTTAGAGTTTGTGAAGGGTTTGTGTGTAATTACCTGAACTACAAAGACACTTCCCCGAGGCCCAGCGAATGGAAGTGTCTACTGTCAAACGGCCTCATTAGAAAGCAGCTCCATATCATTAATCTAAATGAAATCTCTCCTGCAGACCTCAGCTGAACAGGTTTGTAAACAATTAAGTTCAACTTAAATAGACCTGTCAAAGTTTAATAGAGTTCACGGGTTCTCCGGAAAGCTTGGAGAGCAAAACAACCTCTGGTTTCATTTCAACAGTTTTCCACTGTGAGACGCATCTTCATGATACACTCTGGAAATAAAGGTGCTGATGAGGGTTCTTTGCAGTGATGCCATAGACAAACTAGTTTTGTACCCCAAAGAACCTTTCAGTCAACGGTTCTTAAAAGAATTGTGCTCAATTTGAATCAGGTCTTATGGGGGGTCCCCGCCATGAGATGTCTTTTTTTAGGGCGGGACCAAAATCTTCCAATTTATTTAAAAATAGTTTTAAAAACAATTCTAAATATATTATTGGAATGTCCAGTTATACTCAGTGCAAATAGCTCACCTAGAGTCTATTTATACAAACTCCACCCACCAGTCTCTTTTATGAAGAGAGAAAATATAAGAACGATCCTATTAAATATGTGTTCTGAGTTTGTCACACACACGCACGCACGCACGCGCACACGCACACACACACACACACACACACACACACACACACACACACACACACACACACACACACACACATTTTTAATTATTAATCATTATTATTATTTAAAATATATATCTGAAGAACCCCCTAAGTCTATTTTTTTACCTATTATAGGGGGTCTCTAATGCCATATGGGGGGTCCCAGATCCCCCCAGCCCCACTGGCTCTGTAGATGTTAAAGGTAAATCTTCATTGCTATGAGTTTATACTTGTACAATATAATCTGTAAACAAATCAATGTATACTGTATAGAATCTCAGTGTTGAAGTTAAGCACTTATGGTCAAACATTCAAAAAAATTTGTCAGGTCTTGTGTGTGTTTCTTGCGTAACCCTTTTTTCACCATTACAAAAAATTCAAGTGCGGTAGACTTCCTGTCTACTTTTTATGTTGGCTACTTCTCAGGAAAAATGTTGTGTAAACTAGCTGTGAACTCAAGATTTACTAGTGTAACACAGAATATACTTAAAAAGACACTTTTATAAACTAATAAGTGCCAATTTAGTCCCAACTAGTTTTTAGTACACTTACAAGCATACTAGTACTAGCACTAACTGCATAACGTATTCTTAATAAAAGGAACTTAAAGTACAAAAGAAGTAACAGAAGTACGATTACAGCTGTGTCGTCTCAACACAATGTCTGTTTACAGGAGCTGAAGGATGGACGTACTTAATCCTCTCTGCTTTTGTGTGCAAATGAGTTGTTTTGATGATGTTTGGATAAGTTTGATTTGTCGAGTCTCTGTGCTGATGTTAAGGAACCCCGTGTTCAGAAGGAAACACAATCTGTAAAAAAAGGTCTCCAGCTGGAGGAATGTATTCACATTCCTCAACCATTCTCATGCATACCTCTACTGAACATTGATAAACTAAGGACGTTTTTTTTGTGATTTAGACACTTCACCAACAGTCAGGGCTCTATACAGGTCGCAGTTTTACTTCAGCATGAATGATGAGATGTTTCTTTCACTCTTAAAAATAAAGGTGCTTTAAAGGTTCTTAACAGAGATGCCATAGAAGAACCATTTTTGGTTCCACAAAGAACCATTCAGTCAAAGGTTCTTTAAAGAACCATGTCTTTTTTTACCTTTTAATAATCTGAAGACCTTTTTTTTAAACAGAAAGGTTCTTTGAATGTTAAAGGTTCTTTATGGAACCATTTAGAAAAAAAGTGTATTCTACTGTCCAGTTCAGACTCTCAATCTCAAAAATGTATGTATGTGACGGTGAATAATTCTACTTTTTGTGCATGTGCGTTCTTAAATACGTCATTTAAGCATGCTCTATATTAGCATCCTTTTCTATGGTCAGCAAATGTCTGAGGAGAATTTTAATGTGCCAGTTAATTCAAGTTGACATGCTTGTATCTACCTGAATAACAGCACACCATGTTTAATGACTCTCACGGTTTCTACTTTTAGAAATCCTATTCTATTTATTTTTCTTCAGTATCACTGGGACGCCCCGCCCCACCCATGCAACATGCCCAGCCCAACCCACCCATGTCTGTATATTAATAATATGATGTGCTCTGATTGGTGGTTTAGTCACTTTGCACAGCATAAAAAATGTCAAACTGTCGTTTTATTAAAGATTTTTTGTATTCTGGATGTTGCATGCTTTTACCTTTCTTCCTGCATACGATAGTGCTCTCAGTACAACTGTATCGTAGCGAACATCCTGTAACTGTAACTTTTTTCAGTAAAACCAGATTTCTCTTCAAAAAGCTGGTAAATGACATATATTTAAAGCATACCTTCTGGCTACTGAATGCCCTGAAATGTCTTTAATAAGGATGAAGGAGCTACTGTTTTTAAATTAGAAATGAGCCGCTGCAGCGCTGACATCACAAGGGTTAGAATTAAACACCACACATCACACACACCACACAATAACGTCCCTGATTCACAAATTCACGGCATTCCAAATCAGTTAAGAGAACTAGGGCTTCCTGTTTGACTGAACAATGGAAGATGGGTAGAAAGGAATTTCACCTTTAAATCACTAAAGGTTGTGCTTTGGTAACAGTTGTGTGTATTTTGCTGTGCGTTAGTTGTGTGAGCATAAATATGATCGTTACACATCATCTGTGTGTGATTATGTGCCGTTGAAGTGTTTATGGAATTAGACCAATGAAAGTGTGTGGTGAAATGATATGATGGGGTGGGTTTAGGGGTGAAGCTGTGGTGCTAGGGCGGGTCTGTGTGGGGCACCTGTGGTGGTCTCAGAAACCCACAGCAGCAACCAAGAGCCCACTAAATTATCCGTCCATATGTGAGTAATACAGTAGTCACTGTGGTAACAAATCTCATTTACAGGAGTGAAGATCACATGAAGCTCCCGTGTGTGTAAACACGGCCGTGATTTGATGTTTAATGTTTTGTTTGATCAGCAAGGTTTACATGTATCCTGTCCTACCGGCTGTTATCTGTTACGTGAAATCAGTGTTGGAGCTGATCACATAATATCAGCCCAGATGCCGGTGTGGATTCTGATAAATGCATGTTGGGTTCCACCCTTTCAAAAGGCAGAAATAATCAAGTAATCAGGATCATTTTCAAAGGCTGATGGTTCGAACTGAGGAATGTCTTTGTTTCTGAACGCAGTTAAAGTAATGTGGGGTTCGGCGCACAGGATGTCCCTGAGACTCCTCTTGGCAGCGGTGGGTAGGTGGGAGGGGGGTTCATCTGGTTTAACTCAGGCATCTGCACTTCTTTGGGAGGGGAGCGCTTTTGTTCTGAAGTTTTGATTGAAACGTAGAAAGCGCAGGAAACGCAAATACTCCTGGATGGGACGACGCGCGGTGATGTGCTGGAGACCCATGGGCTGAACCACATGAAAGGATTGGAAGCGGGTACCGTTAAAGGGACACGCCCGCTTTCTGAAGCTCAAAGGTTCAGTCTGCACGTCGCCGGCCGCAAGATGCGTTTTATTAATGGCTCTCGTCGTTTCTTGCTGTTTTATGCTCTTGCGTTTCTTCTTAAATTGTTCGCCTTCAACAGCATCGCGTTTTGATGAGAAAAAGTGTTAGCCCCCTAAACGCTATAACTCAAGCCGTTCTTATTGAGAAACTATTTAAATGGACTCTTATTGCTTTACTGGTGGGGTGAAGTTTGTGAAGTTATCATCACACTTCGCATATTTTTGGACCTTAACCTTGTATAGACTTAAATTAGGTTAAAGCTCTATCGCGTCTGTTTTTTGAGGTTGTTCATCAGCTGGAAGAGCTGTCTGGAGTAAAGAGCTTTCTCCTTTAACATCTGCTGATCAAAGATTCATTTCACATGGTTGAGGTTTTGAAGATATGTAGCACATTATAAAAACTGTGACAAATGCACTTAATTGTTTTGAGCTTTCTCAGTTCTAAATATAAAGCTCAGACATAAAAAAAACTTGCTGTGGCTCTCTTTCTGAGAACGTGATCTTCTTCTGAACATTGCAACCCAGTAGTGTGTTTTCACTACTGTAATAATGCAAAATAATTACGTTTACATATAAACCAAGTTTTTTTAATAGTTGGACAAATGTAGTCGATGAATTGTTTTCAAAACAGTGCTGTGTAACAAACTACTTTTTTCAGCGATCATGAAAGTAAAATTATACAATACCACATTACTGTTTTAAAGCGATTTAATAAATCACTTCATTCAGAGAGCTTTATGTCAATTAAGGTCGTTTTTCTAACTTTACAGTTACATTTAAGCAAATGGCGAATGTTTTTTTAAGCAACAGAGCATTATTGCTGTACATTTTTTTCATAAGTTTGACCCCAAAGACCAAAACCAGCTAAACCAGTTTAAACCAGCAAAGACTGGGAAACAGGAAAGTCAATTTTAAGCAGGTTACTTATTTTTGTAGTGCAAGATAAATTCTGTCCTTAGTGAGCATTTCTATAGGGTTTATTAAAAAACATATGATCACCTTAATGCAGAAAAAAATATTGTAGCTTGCAGCACCACAAGCAGTTTTAAAAGCTCTTCCCAACATTTGCGTCTTAAACTGAAATGAACTTAAATGCCTTCTGCTCTCAGCTTTTGGAAACCGTCCTGATTTAACTGAAATGATTTTCTTTAAAAGCATCTTCTTGTCAGACTTCCAGCTGTCTGCAGTCTGATTGACTCATCTTCAGCCACTGTCACTTCACATCCAGCGTTCCGTGATATTGAAATAACAAACAGCAAATGCACGGCGGAAAGACTGATGAAAATACTATAATTGACTCGGTTGTGGCACTTTATCATTAGTTCAGCCTTGATTTGGAGGCATAATCTGCTTTCGCCGGTGCCTGCGTCTGCGCTAGCGGCTGAACGTGCTAATAAAGTAGCGGGTGCTAATGCTTAGCTAATGCACTTGTAATGGCTGCTTTTGAAAGCGGGAAGGTTTATCATTGCGCTGCACAAGAGGCAACAAATCTAAAACCTTTAACAAGAAATAATTAGGATCTATTTAAACTACGCTGACCACATTGTATGCCCAGCGCTAAGCTTGTTAACTGCTGCGGATACAATTAAAGAATTTAAGCCTGCTAAACTTGAATTGCATTACCTGAAAAATGATTGTGACTGCGTGAGTTTGTTGCCCACGAAGTTGAAGTTTCCATTATGGCTTTTGGAAGCACTTCATAATAACTTCCACGAGTTAAATGAACAAATGCTATTACATTATATAACGCTTAACACATCATTAGTCAATGTACATTCGAGATAGAAATGTCAGGAAAACGTTGATTCATATATTTTCATATGTGTTCATAGCTGGATCTGCATGCACTGGCGATCTGCTGAGCATTACGCTGTATGATATTTGTTAATGGCTTATTAAATGAAAGTTATTATAAAGTGTTGCCAAGTTCTTTGCGTAATGACACACATTTTAAAATCCTAATTATAATACGGATAAAACTGTTCTGTGATCAGCCGTTGTGAAATGCGGCTCATTACTTGCCAGTCGTGAACTGCCTGTATTGACTAATAATCTATAGTACTGGATACAAGAAATGGTTATTCAGATTACTGAAATTAATAAACAGAACTGTTTACAGAACACTGGTGTCTCAGATCATTTTGCGGTTGCCTTTACCACTGGAGGCAGTTCTTTACCGTCACTTTCCTACGGTAAACCTCTTACCCGTGGTTAAATCACAGCAACACCTCTCATGACAGGCAGACAGTCAGATAGACAGTTTAAGATCTGTGCAGACAGACAGCACGTCTATGACCCGCGCTGACAGAGATAGAGCTAAAATTAGTTCTGTCTGCGTATTGTAACATACTCGGCGCTCTTTAATTTCTTCACAGAGTTTAACATTAAAAATCAGGTCAACCTTTAAGATTTATGCGCAGCAGAAATTAATGGTATGCTATTTTTACGCCGAAGATAGACTGTTAATTTGATATGACCTCAGTCAAAGGCGGCGAAACAACAAACTCTTCTACTTCCAAACTCAAACGTGGAGTCTCCGGCGTCGAGTCACATGAACAGACCTGTTTCTTATCTCTACGCAGGCCTGCATGAAAACAGCTCTCTGTATTTCGCTGTTACAAACCACACACGTTAAGAACCTTAAAAAAAAAACTGTCTGTATTTATTTCACATTATGCCAAACCTGTAAGAAGAGTGAGAAGAGAATTTGTGAAACGTCTTAATACAAGTTAACAATGACCGTACCTAACAAGCCCCCTGCCTCTATCAAAAAACTGATAAGGGTGCATAAATAATGACTGAATTCTGCATTCTGAATTCTGTGTGTTGGTCATTGTGCACCACTTACATATACAGCGGATCTACAACATGTCCTTCACCTTTCCTAAACAAGATGGCCTTTTGTCCTGTAACACTCCATTTCTGCTCTTAACTGCTCCGTCTGCTTTCAAAAGGGATGCACACTTTTGAGTGGACTCCTTCAAACGCCTCCATCTAAAGCCTGGCAGCGATACAGCGCTCCCTGAGGAAGTCTCTCTCTCGCCTGTAATTCCTCGTCTTTTGATGTAGGTCACCTCAGCCCGGCTCAGATCCTTCTTCATTTTAAGTGAACAGGTTGACCTTTGGCCTTTCACTCTTGACCTGTCAGCAATCATCTGAAGCTCTTTCTGCAGTGAGTGTTGTGTATGGGAGCTGTCGGCTGTCACAGCTCTAATTACTGCAGATTCATGAGCTGCTATTTAGCCTTATCTCTCTCGCTCTCTCTGTCTTAATGGACGTTTGTCCAACATATTCTTCTACATGTCATATAATGATACTTATTTAATTGTCGTTGTAGAGAATTGCAGTTTTTTGACACATAAACATTGACCTACACACATTTTTTAAATCAGAAAATACAATCTATGTTAAAGTTTCTCGTCATTCCAGAGCAGCTCTATGTTTTACTTTTATTTGCATTAATTGAATTGTTAGGTAACAAATACTAACATTATGTAAATACTTAATAATACTAAATAATATTATATAATGTGAGACTACATAATGCATAACATGTTCTTGGGTTTCACAAGATTGACCTGGCGACATCAGACACACAAGCTCTCACAACAGTAGACACAACAACACAATATTTATTATAAATAAATGACTGACAGTCATCATAAGGGTTAAATACGCAGAGGTAATCTCCGCTGAATTCTCCTGCCTGCTGAAGATTTGTTACCAGAAGCCACCTAATTATTTACAATAATGCTTAATTAATATGCACAAAAGACGCGCGTTCCAAACAAAAATTATTGTTGATGATTTTTCCAAATGATCATCATCAGTGGGCTGTTAATTATTTGACCATTTTTGGAAACGGCTACATTGTAACAAGAAAATCAAGAAATGGATTATTAATGCATGACAATCAACCAGCCAAAACTTTATCTTTGCCAGAGTTATTGTTGTGAAATTGTTTGTCTTTGGGAAGAGAAAGCATTCGGTCACCAGATATTTTTAAACAAACAAAACGTCTTATTCTCCTTGAAACGCTCATTAATAGTTGAAGAATAATTCTGATTTTGTAGAGATGCTGCTGAATCTTTTCCTCAATAACACCCAGAACCCCCTTCTGTGTGAATGCCGCGCATTAGCTGTAGGTTTAAAGCTCACCTCCCCCTGAATTGTCATTTCCTCAAGTCTTTAATTCACAAAGCCCAGGCTGACCAGAGCAGATGAAGACGACTTTAGAAGATTTTCCTCTACCTTCCTCTTCACTTTTAGACTGTGATCCTATGGAGTTCTCAGAAACCTTGTCCTTACCACAGCAGAAACTTAAAAATACATTAACAGCAAACATTGAGAAGAATTTAACGGTATCTGTTGGGACGTGAGTGCACAAGACCTCTTTTAACAATCTGTGAGTCTGGCTTTGGTCATTTCTGCCATCATACATCCCACCGTATATACATAACTGGCAATTTATTAGAAACATTCCAGGTGTGTGAATTTAAAGGTTTTTATATATTTTTTTCTAACTTGCAAAGCCTTCATGACATTATCATCCACCTGGGAGTGGCATCATTCCCTTACAGAAAAGACACATGAAATTCACATGTGCAAAAAACACATGTGATCACGTGTGCAATGTGTGTTTTTGGAACATTTTGGTGTGAATTCCATGTGAATTCCCATGTAAAACCCATGGGATAACATGTAAAAACCCATGGGATAACATATGCGACATGTCTCCACATGTGATCACATGTTCTTCACGTCACCACATGTTGCACATGTCATCCCATGGGTTTTTACATGTTATCCCATGGGTTTCACGTGGGAATTCACATGGAATTCACACCAAAATGTTCCAAAAACACACATTTCACATGTGATCACACGTGTTTTTTGCACATGTTAAACACATGTAAATGTGATCACATGCGAAAAACATGTAAAAAACATGTGAAATTCATGTGTCTTCTCTGTAAGGGGCATTTCATTGGATGGAAGACGATGAAAACAATAGATCTTTTTAATTCTGTGATGTTTTGTGGTGTAAATTGGTTTGTCTCAAAGACATTTCAAAGAACTTTCAAAGAGGTTGGTTATTACCTGAAAATATTTCTGAAAGTCTGCTGTACCGTTCCACATAAATACAATTTTGAAATTTGAAAAGGATTTCTTTTCAAATGTCTTTTATTCCGAGTGTTTGTAAAGGTTTAAAGTTTACGGCTGTAAATTACACTGGCATATGTTGTCATCCTTATTGGATTCTCTCTCCTGCATCTTGGAAACAGATGCTCTTTCCTATTTAAGGTTAGGATAAAGTCTCGCTTGACTGGAGACTGTGTGCAGGCCAGACCACAGGCCTGTAGATCCAGGACTGAAGATGTCTCTTCAAAGAGTCATGCCAAAACCTCACTCTGCTCTCTGATTGGCTGCTGTCAGAAGGTTTGGCTCTCTCCTCCCTGAAGCAATAATTTGCCTTCCAGGGATCACCACGCTTTGATTAAAAAACATCGCTGCAGGTTTAATCCGTCCAGGCCAGCTGTTGAAATCAGGTAGAGAGAAACACTGAAGCGGCACACAAAGAACGAGGTAAACGTGCAGTCAGAAACTGCTCTTTTCTTTTTTTACCTTCTGTAAAATAATGAGCAAAGGGTCTTTTCATGTTTGAACACCCCCATGCCCCCAAAAACAAAACAAAACAAAAAATAGGAAAACAAGCCTTCATTCAGAGTGGAATACCACATGTGTCCATCAATAACACAATGGCCAAAAATGTTACACAACCAAAATTTGTGTCCATTTGCAGATCCACGTGAAAACAGAACATTTTAACAATGTTACTTTAACGGTTTAAAAATGACATCTTTCCTGTCGTCATGTCAACATACTGTCAGTTGAAAGTTTCCTGAAGTAAAAGTGTTGACGTGAACCACACAAACGCACACTGTGGGTTTATCGTGGATTCAAACAGGTATTTTTGGACGCAAACTTCAAGGATTTGAAAGTCATAAAATTATAGAAAGTGGAGATGTGATGTTCTATCAAGCACAAAATATATTTTATATTACGCCGAAGCAATATTGGAGAGTAGGATTTGCAACATTTCCCATTATTTTTCTCTCGTCTCAACAAGAAAAACAGGAGAGAGAGAGAGAGAGAGAGAGAGAGAGAGAGAGAGAGAGAGAGAGAGAGATGAAGGAGAAAGAGACGAAGAGAGGAGAAGGGAATGAGAGGAGGAGAGGCATGAGAGGAGAGAGAGAGAGAGAGAGAGAGAGAGAGAGAGAGAGAGAGAGAGAGAGAGAGCTGGTGATAGAAGCTTCTCGCCCAGAGTCCTTTGCAGCTCATTTTCAGATGGTAATTTGCCTTAACCAAAGCAAACTCAACCAGTGTACAGTAAGTGATTATTTGCATGAGTGACAGTCCTGCAGCAGCCTGTGGCTCACTGACGGCTCTCTGTTCACTCGCTGAGAAACGCACAGACGCTTTCAGCAACCGGAGGTGATTTTCATTGCTCGTGTCTTTGAAGTCTGTTTGTGTTTGGACACATGCATAAAACACAGACATACACGGGCGATCTTTAACCCTTATTTGCATCAGGACATGATACAGGGCAAGAGAAGCATGCAGGGTTGAATAAATGTTGATCAAATTATCATGTTAAAAGAGGGAAATGGAAACAGACTTTTCTGCATTTGCAGTGGATTTGGGGAAAATGCATATTTTTTCTGAGTTAAAGGAATAGTTCACTCAAAATAAAAATGGTGTCATCATTTGCTCACCCTTTCATTTAAATATTTTCATTTGTGTTCAGCACAATAAAGAAATGTATAGAGGTACTGGAGGGTGAGCAAACGATAACCGTTTTTATTTTGAGTACACTATTCCATTGTAATCAATAAAAACCAAACAAATTATTTATTTATATATTTTTATTTTATTTTTGGGTTACACTTTATATTGAGGTACACAAATTCATCATTAACTTGCTTATTTACATGCATAGTGGTTGTATATTAGTATGTTTAAAGCACATATTAATGCCTTATTCTGCATTTCCTTATTCTATATCGCTTAATCCTACCCAATACCTAAACCTAAAAACTGCCTTATAAGCAGTAATTAGGAGTTTATTGAGGCAAAAGTCGTAGTTAACAATTAGTTAATAGTGAGAATTGGTCCCTATTCTAAAGTGTGACCTATTTTTGTTATAATGCATTACATTGTAATGTAACTAATGGCAGAATGGGTCATCATAAATATTTTAAAATATAAATCACTATGTTGTTATTTCTTGGAGTGAGTCTGATGAGCAAACAACACAAATTACACAAATGAACTTTCCTGTTAATGTTCCACACTCTATGACCAACCAGTTACAAATTATTTTTAAATGCTTGAAAATAAGTATATATGTGTCCAAAAATAAATATATTTGAGAAGAATTTTCAGAGTAACCAAAAGAAGTCATGCACAATTGTGTGTGTGTTTGAAGATGTCATTCTTAACAGAATAAGTAAAGATGAACAATGTGATCAATGAAAGGTTTAAACTAAATTAAAGCGCGTTCGGCATTAGCTGTGGTTTGCTGCGTAACACAAAGAGTTTTTCCCGGTTGAACAATGCACCTCTCTCTCTCGCCTCTCTGACACGACCATTTATCAATCAGCGACGGCCACATTGACAAGTGCTAATTTAATAGAGACTGACCTGTCTGACAGGAAACCCCACAGACGAACAATACAAACTCATTCATCAGCACAGCTCAAATACAGCGCTGTGCGTCCCATTCTCTTAGTCTGTGACCCCGCTGCCTTGATCGCGGGCGGGCTGTGAGCGGTTCGCAGGTGTTGCTTTAGGAAGTTGATCTTTCATGACTCCATCTGGAGGGAAGTTAAAGATCCAATTTGTGTGTTTGTAATCTGAAGTCTCCATGCCGATAAAATCTTGTCTACACAATAACAGCCAATCTTATCTGATCTGATCACTTCTTTTGGATCTGAGATAACATCACAACATGCATCTTTCATGGAGAAGACTAACCAACCAAGTTAGTCAGCACATTTGGCTTTGATACAGGACCAAGCTTAATAACTGCATTGTCATGTAAAAATCATACAGTTAAATGTAGTTTCATGGCCAGTAAGAAAATGTCTTGTAAATTTTCTCACTACCAGGTTTGGCAGTAAATTGGATTTCCTATTCAGGTGTAAAAGATGAAAAGCACAGTGTTCCTTCTGTGTGGCTTTTGTCCTCACATACCTCTCAGGACGTGTGATGGATTCAATGGGACATAAACAAAGAGTCACGAGCGGCACATATCGGATTGTCAGGACAGACTTACGGAAGCTTTGATCATGGACAACTACACGCTGAGGAAGTCAAAGGATTTTCCTTTTGCCAGGGGCGATTTTCGTACAGCGAGGCAGACATATAGAACACTCATGAGTGAGAAGAAACGCTTTCACTGAAGGTCTTGGGAACAGAGCGCTGATTCCCCAAGCCTTCCACAAACCAGCTCTCCACGGGAGAGACAGAGAGCGCTGATGGGATAGAAACAGACAGAAAGGAAAAGTGTGCTATCCTCCATCCATGTGCCACATCAAGCACGAGTCTGACTTTGAACCAATCGCAGAGCACAAACCCAGTGAATTCCAACAGAATGTGTGGGATGGTGGTAAGCAAAGGTGCTGTCACACATATGATGTTATTAAACAGAAAGATTTTTAAAGTGATGATATTAATAATTGAGTTCATTTGCAAAAACAGATTAGTACACTCTTAATAAAAAGGTGCTTCAATAGGTTCTCCGATGCCATAGAAGAACCTTTTGGTTCCATAAAGAACCTTTAACACCCGAAGTACCTTTCTGTTTCACAAAATGTTCTTTGTGGCCAAAAAAGCTTCTTCGGATTATAAAAAAAATAAGAAAGAGATGATTCTTCAAAGGACCTTTGGTGAATGGTTCTTTGTGGAACCAAAAATGGTTCGCTGTGAACAACCTTTTAAGCACCTTTATTTTTAAGATTGTACTAATAACTCAAAAAACTAACTAGCACAGCTAACTAACACAATAAAAACATGTTACCGTCATAAAAAATTATTTTTGAACATTTTAAAAAACGGTGTTATCTTATTTTGCAAATACACTCTTCAATTGTTTTCTAGTTGATCAAATTTGGTGTTTGAAATACAATAATGTCAAATGAAATTCAACTAGAATGAATGTTGATGGGAACTGGATCAAGAAAAGGGCTACATACTGGAAAGAACCCAAAAGTTTGGATGGAAACAATAATACGATAAAACGGGTTTGATGACATAGCTAAGAAGCCTTTTACTATTCTAAGTCAAGCTGTAGGAAGTTCTTACATTTTTTTAAAAAGACAAATATGTAAAAGCAAAGATTAGAAAAAAAAGATTGATTTAATTTGCTAAATCTGTGACTTGCTCTTGTTTACCACAGACAGTCATTAAATGTGACCCTGGACAACAAAACCAGCCTAATGGGTTAATTTTTAGAAATTGAGATTTACACATATCTGGAAGCTGAATAAATAACCTTTCCATTGATGTATGGTTTGTTAGGCTATGACAATATTTGGCAGAGATACAGATAGTTAAAACTCTGGAATCTGAGGGTTGAAATATTGAAAATATTGAGAAAATCGCCTTTGAAGTTGTTAATCGGAGGCGCTGTAGCAGGCCGTTGCTAGGAAGAAACAGGTTTGTTTTAACGCTCTCTATTGGCTTACCACTGACATTGTGGAGAGTAGATGAACCCGAAAGCTGAAATTCTAAGCTTTACACAGATACCAAACTTGAGTGGGTAATTCTCAAAGAGCGGGCAGCAGCGAGCGAAGTTTGTAAGCGTGTTTCCGGACATTTTTGTTTGCGATTTTGCTGCATCCACTCACAAAAGTAAAGTTTTTTTTAATATTTACGGTAGGAAAATTGACAAATTATCTTCATAGAACAAGACCTTTACTTAATACCTAATGATTTTTGGCATAATATATAAATCAATAATTGGGACCCATACAATATTTGTTGGCTTTTTCCACAAATACTCCCAATTTGTTAAAAAATGTTTCAGTATTCTAAATAGTTTTGAGGATGTTCATAAAGGACATTATACTTATTAGCATTTCTTGTTGAAATTGACAAATTTAAGTTGATATGATTCGATGTCTCACAAACATTAGCTGTAAAAGATTACATATTAACAATGATTTGACATTTTGGACTGTTTAACCAGTAAAAGCAACTTCTTACTTTCTGCGCTACTTTGCAAATTTCTTTGTGTGTGTTTGGTTAAGAGTGATGATATTTCACACAATCTTTTAGCAGGGAAAGAGTATTTGGGTGAAATGATCTCTCTGTCTCAAGAATATTCTCTCTTGACATCCTGCACTTAAAATTTAAAAAACCCTTTTATATGAAAAAAAGCATGTTGTAATACTTGAAGGGAATTGCTGTTTTTATTAGAAAAAAACAAATGGTGCACAGATTAAAGGCAAAAAAGAAGGGATGGAGAAATAATGGAGTGAATATGAGGCTTTGATGTGTGAATGATGATTTGGGGAGAGTTAAGAGTTATTGTGTGTTTATAGACACAGATCTCACAGGCGGCAGTGTGTGGTATTACTGTAGTACACATCGCCTGGGTGTTGACTTACTCGAACTATGTACATAGTGAAAAATTTAACATGTTATGCATGTTTTATCACCCTGTGCTGTTCCTCTAGAGACTGACATGAACAGGATTGGAGATTTTAGGGTGCGCGGTTGATCTTCTAGGGGAATGCTGAATATCCTCATATGAGTCTGTGATGATCTGGTTTCTCTCTATCAGGCAGTGGTTAGATTCTCTGATGAGAGATCTGCGTGTGTTGACTGCACACTTGTGTACAAACTGCATAGCAGGTAATGCAGATTTCATTTATTCGGAAAAGTATGACAACTTGTGTTATATATCAAAAACTGTGGATGAAACTACAAGCAATTATAATATACAAAAAATTCAAACTCACCCTCAAGTTGTTTCAAACCTGTAAACATGTCTTTATTCTGTCGAACACAAATAAAGATATTTTACAGAATGTGCAAAACCAAACAGTTCTTGAGCACCATTGACATCCACACTAGCGTGTTATCCTACTGTGGTAGCCAATAGTGCCCCAAAACTGTTGGGTAACAAACATTCTTCAAAATATTTTTATTTGTGTTCAACAGAACAATGACATTTATATTGGTTTGGAACAACTTGAGGATGAGTAAATGATGACAGAATTTTTAGGTGAACTATCACTTCAACTAGTAAACTAATCTTAACAGTTATACTTTTGATTAAAAAAAATGCTAAAATAACATGAATGAAAATTATTAATTGCTGCAACATATAGTTCCAACCTGATCTAATGCAGAAAAAAATTATTTGATAAAGGTTTCGTGTGAAAAATGTACTGTACGTTTATTAGACTAAAGGTAAACCCCAAAGTTAACCCCCCATAAATCTAACATCAGTGGGGCGAAAGCAGATCGTAATAAAATATTTGATTGATATTTTATGAATTCAATCAATTAGCCTCTTCGTAAAATAGTTGCCATCAGATTGTGTTAATAGTTCAGGTCATGTTTGACCTTGGCATATTGCTAAGCTTCTGAAATATTCTAAGCACAAAAATACATAGCGCACACAAATATATGACTGATTTTAATTAAAGGTGTTGATTACATATGGGATGTAAGAATCTGTAAGAATCTTGGCAGCCGTGTTGTACTGTAGGGTTGTTCCAAACAAAAGTGCTCAAGAATTACCACTTCAAAGGACTTTTAAAACAATCATTTTCACATTGCTTTGCACTGCATCAGAACCAACCTGACCATCATAACTCTACACTGGTGTCCAGTGACCAACTAGAGACTCATGGTATCATATGGTGGAGAGGATGGAAATTTCAAAACATGTCAGGACCTTTGAACTCATGAGGTCACCAGTACAGATCCGTTAAAGTTTGTCAGTGATATACAAAGTCAATTTTGCGTAAGTGCGTGTGAAGCTTAGTCTGTTGAAATCGATGGGAGTTTTGATTGGTTGGAGCTCTGGGACGATGTCAGATTATTACCAATAAAGAGAATTAAATCAAATGATTTTTGACTTTGAAATTGATCTCTAATCCAATCAGAAGTCATCAGTGAAATTGCCGTTGATTAATAAATGAGATATTTGGTGGCGTTCATCCTAAGTGGACTGCTTGGCCGCAAACAATCTGTTTTATGACTCTGTCAAACCTTCTGATTTCATTTTCAAATGACTATTGAGTGAACGTCTCGACGGAGAGGACCGACAGTGCCATCAGTATACCTTTCTACACGTGTCTTGATGAATGCGATGCTACTGCAGAGGTTCACTCATCTTTTGATTTTTTCAAAGCTGCGCCCACTCGCGGCCGTGTGTGTGTTGCAGGTAAAGTATGTTGAGGTCAATTTGGATTTACAAGTTTATCATCACATATTAATCCAACAAGAATCATCTATTTCACCTCCTATGTCTGTGAACATTTCTATCCTTCTAAAAGTATCAAGTACCGTTTTTTACAGCCATAACCTTGAAAATAACTCTTTTTTTTGTTTTGTTCTGTTTAGCACAGGAAAGCCCTCCATTAAACTCTTTGTATAGCTCTTACCTGCCCATCCATTAATCCAAAAATCATGTTATGTACAGTAGGTTTCCGGCTTCTCATTAGTTGTGTGATGCGTGTTCTGCATCTCATCACTGTTTGGGTTGGGAGATCTTCATTTGCATGAGGCCGTTTCTATGTGGTTTGTTAAGGAAGAGAAAAATGAACCTTTTTTCCTCAAACACAACTAATTAAGAGTCCAACAGACACGTCAGCCACGCGCCACTCGGGCGGGATGTAAATTGCGGAGTCGTCTGCTGTCGTTGCTTCGATTGTTTTGGCCGTTTCGTCAGAAACGCTCTAATTAACCGCAACTTATAGACATCTTCTTTAAGTGCGTAAGGTGGCGTGTTGTGATAAGAAGAGGTTCTGATACCTCAAGTGGAAACTTTGTTGACGGCAACGACGTTGTTTGCGGAAAGTGTCACTTTAACCTTCTGGAATAAAATAATTGGGATGAGAAAGAGAAAAGTTTGCTTCCGTGGCCTTTCTACACCCACTCATCTCTTGCTAAAACACTTTCTCGACAAAACCGATTTGATGATGAGCTGCAGTCATTACCTGGTCTGGGCGGCCCCCTCCAGAGATGTCTTTGAAGGACTATCTCCAAGGCCTAATTAGAAATACGACCATCCTTTTGTCAGCGCTCACCTAGAGCAGGATGAACCAAGTCTTGCATTTTAAAAAGCTGTGGCGGACGTCTAACTTTGGCACGACCTTTAACTGAATGACTGCGACGAGTGTAAATGACGCTGCGACATATGGAATCGTAACAGCCGGTCACGTCGCGTCCCCGTTTAGACGCGCGGCAATCGTGCGTTTCTTTGGCGCATTCTCAAAGACGATTCCGCTAAGGCTATTTTCTGCTGCTCAGCATGGGCCCCGTAAACATTACAATCCATCAGAGGGGAAGGCGAAAAAAAACAGGGTTTGTTTTCACACTTAAAGGAGAGTGTTCTTAACTTAATCACCACCTTGTTTCGCTACATTTGCATATATTTGCATATTAATTGGACTACAGATTAAAATTGGTTTTGTAATTTTAATTAAGTGTCCACAAAGGTATATGATTAGAACTGTTTAAAATACAGGCTGACAGATCGGGTAGGAGAGGCACGGGGGCCCGTCCTCTTCCGTAGAGGTGGATTACTTACAGCCGATGCCTGTTTTATGATAGTTATTTTTAATCTTTACTAGATTATGCAGCTAAAGTGGCTGGGTAGGAGGAGAGGGTGGGCTATCCAAATCATTCTCATTTTTTAAGACTCGTTTCCCGTTCTGTTGATTCGCTGTACTTGACAAAAGTCCTTTGTAGCATTTCCTGATTGCAAATTAAGAGCTCGAAGTATAAAGAACAGAATTTTGATTTAGTGCGCAAGTAACCAAATTATGCAAATGTGTTTATAAGTGCGGTAAAGCATTGAGGAATAAGCAGCCGCGTTGTCCTTGCCGGTTTACCTTGAGAAACCTTCATCCGTTAAAAGCCATACACAATCTAAATTTGTGCCGTTTAGTCCCTGTCGATTAGCTTTAAAGCCACATGTGTGCTCACGTACACAAAAGTTAACACTTACATTTAAAAGTTTCAGTCCTTCCAGGAAAATGGATTAAAAATAAGATACTCATCTTGTAATTGTGTGCAATGCCCCGCCCCCAATACCACCATGTAAATCAATGCCTATTGGCTTTTTAAAAAAAAGTATTGGGACAATACATTCTACAGTATACTGTATGTTCCGCCCAAACCTATTCTTATTGGAAATACGTCGACACGCAAACATACAAAAGTGCGTGAATGGAGAAATAATTACGCTGAGATATAACTCAGTGTTTATAGAGAAAGTTTCGTATTGACTTCACAAGCAAATCATTGTGTTGTCATTTTATTTATGCGCGAGTAAAATATTGCTTTACAGTTATTTTCAAACTCGAAACACTTTTTTTCTATCATTTGCTAGCATTCGGTATTCACTTTGAAACAGAGATGAAACCCTTGCAACATCATTTTTCTATGGAAAAAATGTAGACCTACCCGCCTGCATCCCAAATCAAGTTACACCGCAATGATCTACTGCACTGAGGTTACCAACAGTCAGTGTTTCACATTCAAGTGAATAAGAACTTATAAGAGCTTATAAGAATAAGAACATTTGCCATTCTGAATAATTCAGTCGTGACAAAGAATAACAGGTTTAATGTTCAGAAGGCAGTTATACTAAAACTATCACACAGCAGAATTTGGATACAACATCTATCTTTTTTGAGATTTTGGCTGTTGGGAAGTCCATAAAGAATCTATTTTTGCCTTCTTTAAATGGTCTCTTCTTGAATTACTAAGCAGTTCTAATAGGTCCAACATGTGCTCCAGGGACGGTCCCTCTCTCATGGTCTTCTGTTTTTGTTTCTGAGGCTAAAGAGCCACCATATAATACATATAATTCCAACATCTGTCATACTTTCATCTAAACCCAAAAGCGTGTCTGTACCAACTATTCAAATGTGCTTTCCATTCTGCTGGTCCAGACATCGATCTCTCTCTCTCACTTGAGTTTCTACTCTCTAATTGACCAAAGCTGAGGATGTTAGTAGCAATGTTGTGCTTTTCTGCCATGCACATTTCTGTCTCATTAAAACACAGTGTGTTTCTTTCAACCCTAAACCTGATGGAGCTGATACTGTATTTATAGTTATTCATTCTGTGATGTCATGATAATATATACTGCAAGTAACAGTAACCTTGTAGTCTGAACAGCCCTGTAACAGCAGAGGAGCTCTTCATATGTCCCCATGCAACTAAAACTGTATTATTGTGGCTTTTAGGTTGCCTTGAAGTATAGTGTGCATCAAAACAATGACAAAATTGAAATGTAGAATTATACTGTAAGCATTCAAAACGTGCTGTCTCTCACGTGCACACAACACTAAATCTGTGTGACATCACTTCTCCTTAAAATTCTTGGTCCAATCAAATGCTCCCTAGAATCTGAAGCATCCTGCTCCTAGATTGTTAAAAAAACTTACATTTTTAGTTCTTATATTGTGAATGGCACATAGTAGCGAGGGAAAGATTCAGAGTGTAAAACAACTTATTACAGGAGTTTTAGTCAGAAGGTGTACCCTTAATTGTCTGAAATTAGCTTTGCACATTTGTATTTTTGTCCACAAACATTTTCTTTCATTAAAAAAACAAACATATAATTTTAAAAAGTTTTTTAAATGACTTTTTACTGAATAATGAAGCCCAGGATAGACGCACGGAAACCTTAAGCTGGTTAATAAAATGCCAAAAGTAAATTTCTGAAAATAGGGAATGGATGGAACATTGAAGATGTTAAAATATAGTTTACTTTTTAATTTGCTTAGTCACAGCATTTGTGTTATGTGTTGATGAGCTTACTATTAAAATGTGGAAAAAGCAATTTGACAACAGTAGTATGTTTAACGGACAGTGTCTAAAGGTTTTTCTCTGTTTCGCGCATCACTGATTCTTCTGCTGGATGTCAGAGCAAAGGATCGGAGAGGAGAGTGTTAAACATCTCCTACATGTTCACCCTTCCTGTAGCGATTAACCTGGAACCTGCCTGAGCTCACACATACACACAGAAAGGGAGAGAGAGAGCTGCTTATCTGAACGCAGAGCGACAGAAAGCGCGCTTGACGCGTCCTCGCTGACAAGAGAAAGAAAAGCAGAGGCGCATTGTGTCTGTCTGTATAGGTGGCAGGTGATGGATATTTCTTCACTTTATAGCGAGCTATTATCATAAATAAAACGCTCTTTAAGCTCAACCTTTTGCTCACTAATGGAATTTGTCAACATGAAAGAGTCGCATTGTTGCGCGGCCTCTCCGTTCAGCAGTCCGGTGCCAAATCCCACGCCGCGCGTCCCCCGCCAGCGTTTAGCGGTAACGCGGGGCGCTCAGGGAATCGCACGCTTAATGAAATTACCTCCGCACAAACAAATAAGGTCAGAGACTGAAGGAGACGCGCATTCGAACCCGCGTCTGCTCATTTAACTGCAGAATCATCAGTAGCGCATGAACGCGTAGAAGTGTCCTCATACCAATCATCATTTCTATCCATCATTCTATTGTTACTGATCATATAAATGACACCTGGAAGCATTTACCTTTCTTATTTCTTCAATGAATACAGAATGACGCAGTTATGCAGCTCTAACATATAGTATTTCATTAGATTCTGAGTGAATGAGATCTATATTTTTATTTATTATTTAAAATCCGTCTGTGGTTTATATTCATAAATGTTTCACTTATATATTTCTTAAATCTTAATCTTTTATTTAATGTATTATCTAATGTTATCTAGCTGTCTCTCTATATAGGCCTACAGTATATTTACATTTACATTTATGCATTTGGCAGATGCCTTTATCCAAAGTGACTTTTGCATTATACTATTTGTTACTAAGAACGTGCGTATTTAACATAAATATATTTTTTACCTCTTGGTTTTTCTTCAGCACTTGTATGTTGCAGTTGTGTTTATTTAAACTAAAAGATTTAGGTGTATAGGCCTATCTAAAGGTCACATTAAATCAGTCTTGGTAACGTTTTCTTGCCTTCATCCTTTACACTTTTCAAACGCATATGAAATATGAGAGGCACTTTCAGCATTTTGCTCCGTGAATTTCACGTGTATAATGGAGATAATAGTTTTAATGCGAATCTCATGGCCGCAGTCTCTCTATCCCAAAGTGCTGTTTAACCGTAACCTTATCAGACACAATTAGTTTTACCTTTATGTGTCTTTCCGCGGCTCTCTCTCATGTTATTAGCGCATCTGCCGCGGCCCTACCTTTGTAATTATTGACCATGACTTATTGTAATTAGTTTATTTAAGCTGAATACAGAGGAACAGAAGAGCCCGAGGCGTTTTTCTTTCCCTGCACAGTTGAATAAAAAGCAGAGATTTTCTTGTCCGGCTGGCTGTTATCGGCACCTGCGCGATCAAACCACACTGACCGTGACAGTTCGTGTTGACGGAACAAATGCTTTGTGAACACAAGAGCTTTTTTCCACTTTTTGCGTTATTACACATCTGAGGTTCTTCAAGAAGACAAAGTCCCCGCAGCGAGAGGTATCAATGAATCTGACAGAGGCTCTGTGGACCACCCACTGTATGTGCCATGATAAGAGCCTCAGAGGCACGTGATGAGGGGAAATCATATTTCATCAGCTCAGACCTGCAGAAACAAAGAGGCAACATAGTCTTCATAGAGGCAACACACTTTACCATCCACCACAACTCTACGGCTGTTATCAGTTCCAGAAATTACATTTCAACATCATCCCTCGTGTCTTTCAAAACCCATATGGTCTTCGATCTCAAAAGTGGTAAGAAAAACGTATCACAAAACTTCATAGACATGAAGTCTCGCCCCATTGGTAAGTCAGAACGGAACTTGTCAGTTTACTAAACAGATCAAGTTTACATCAGGTAGTTAAACTAACAATGATTCCCTCACAGTTACTCTAAACATCAAACGGAGCATTTTATCATTCAAACAATTACACGTCACTTTGAAGTTTGTCTATATTTAATGAAGCTAAATGTTAAGAAGAGGCCTCTGGTCTGTGTCAGCACTGTCACAGTCGCTCTGTGAGGCTGTGAGAGGACAGGGAGAGTGGAAGTGCCTCTGTTCCTGATCCCTCTCAGGTCTGTCAGCACCGAGGAGCTTTGGATAAGAGCGAGTTTCTCCTCAGACTTTGACATTAATCACAAATAAATGGCTTGGAGACCATCAGCTTGTAGGATGAGAGTGTGCGTGGGGTGTGAGTATAGAGTTGTGTACGCTTATGAAAGAAATAAAGGTTCTTTAGCAGGACGGCAAAGAACTTTCTTATCTGCATTCAAGGGTCGCTATGGCTCATTGGTAATGAACGCATAGCTTTTAGTTTTTAAATAACACGAGTTTCAAAAGAACTAAAGATCTCTAGATCGTAAAAGATTTATTTTATCTACACTCTCGTATCTGTGAACTTGCAGTTCAAGTTTTGTTGGTGGAATATGTAGACTGAAACACTTTCCTGTAGCTCAGTGGTTAGAGCATGGAGCTATAGCAAGGATAAGGTCATGGGTTTGATCCCAGGGATTGCACATATTCTACATGAATCTCTTGTTAACACATATTTGGTGGTTTCCCAGACAAGGTTTGGATTAAGCCAGGAGTACATTTACATTTGCATTTAGCAGACGCTTTTATCCAAAGCGATTTACAAAGTAGGGGAAAAGAATAGAAGCAATTTGTGCAACAAAAGAACAACAACGCATAGGTGCAGTAACTGGTCTCAGCTAGTTTACCACTGTAAACCCAAATGTTCAAAATAATCAAACAGATTAAGTAATGTAAACTTAATTTTATAAAAAAAAGTGCTACTTAAATATTTTAAACTCCTGAAACACTTTTTTACTTTTCAGTAAAGTATAATGATCATTTTTGATTAACTTGAAGTTTTGACTAAAACTCAAACAATTGATTTGCTCCTTGTTCAATTTACTTAATTTAAACACGTTAATTCAACACAATTGGTCAAGAAGGATTTCCAATTCCCAGCATGCTTTGCGTCAGACTGCATTAGGAGAGTACATTTAAAAATTTTTAATGATTATTTTATGTTTTTAGTAAAGTTAAAGACTTGTTAGTGTTTAATGTTCACTTCTCTTAGATATTTAGAAGAGTTTGAGTTTTATGGATACCATTGTTCAGAAGAGAGGTGCATGTGCTTAGGCTCTGCGAAGCTACATTTGACCTGTAACATGTGTTATGTTACCAGTGAGCAGTGACTGTGCTAATGCCAATTCTGAGATCAGTCTCTTCTTGCTCATTTTGGGTTGCATAAATCAAGGTATTTGATTTATGCATATTAAGACTAAGAAATATGTTAAATAAAGAAACTGAAAGCATTTAGTTTAGTTAACTTACAAATGCAATGTAGGTGTACTTATTTGTTTAAGTTCTGTCTACTTAATTTCATAAAAAGGATCAATTAAATATTTAAGTCACACTTGCTAAGATTTGGTAAGAACTTTAACTTAACAGTAATCAAAATTTGAAAGTTCTGCTTACTTAAACCAAGAACCTCTAAAACTCTAAAACTTTGAGGCAATGTTTGAGTATTGCCAACATATCTGGGTTTACAGTATACGAAGCTAGGAATTTCTTTCTTTACTTTTTTGGGGGGGTAGGAAAGTAGAAAAGAAGACTGTACGAATGGGTCAGATGTTGGGTCAGATGTTGATGGAAGAGATGTGTTTTTAGTTTTTATTCTTAAAGACAACTACAGAATCCGCTGATCTTGTGGCAAGAGGGAGATCATTCCTAAGTCGTCGAACACATCCGGAGAAAGTGCATGAGAGTGATTTTTTCCCTTTGTGGGACGGCACCACAAGACGTTGCTCGATTGCAGAGCACAGGGATCGGGCGGGTACATAAGTCTGAATTAGCGAGTGAAGATATGGGGGTGCCGAACCAGTGGTGGTTCTGTAGGCCAAGAGCAGAGATTTGAATTGGATGCGAGCGACTATAGGGAGCCAGTGCAACCTAACGAAGAGAGGAGTGACGTGCGCTCTCTTCGGCTCGTTGAAGACCACTCTTGCCACTGCATTCTGGATCATCTGAAGAGGTCTGGTTGTACAAGCTGGAAGACCAGCCAATAGAGCATTGCAATCTTCCAGTCTGGACAGGACAAGAGACTGGACAAGAACTTGCGTAGCATGCTCAGACAGGAGAGGTCTAGGAGTAAGTATCTTTTATAAATGTGGCTTTGAAAAAAAACTTACTGCTGTGCATCTTGAGACAAAACAGTAGCTCTGATATATTTTAAGACATATCTATGCAAGTTTTTTCAATTAAGACAGCTCAAATATGCATTTTAGTCTGGGACTAGGCTCAAGCCTTGTCTGTGAAACTGGGCCATAACGTACGTTATGTATTGCAAGATTTAGCCTAGACATCATCATCCCGTGTTATATCAAGAGCAATACTGATAATTCGAACCCCAATAACTGAAATTATTTTGTTATAGCTTGTCACAGATGTATATTGGTACTGGTATTGAGCCTAGAATACTGGGAGTTTGTGACTCTGAACTCTGACCTAAGTATTTAAAATGGGCGACATGAGAATAGAGAGATTATGAGAAGAATATTCACAGATCAGTAGGTGAGTTTGTGAATGAATGTGGCAGAGAAGAAAAATCCCAGAAAAGCATTCTTATTTCACGACCCGGTATGAAGCAGCATTCATTTATTTCAAAATTTGGGCCAAATTGCGTTATTAAATATTTAACCTTGGAATGCTAACATAAACTGCGAGATCCGTATTACAGAAGCATCAGATATATGGCCATTTCAGGTATCCATAAAACCGGAATATTTAAATGAGGGCACATTAGAATATTAAATCTTGATTTATTTGTGCGAGTGCCATTAGGGGTCATCATCTGTATTAGCAAACAATTTTTCAGGGCATGAGGTTTTTATGTAGTAGCAGACACATTTAGCACCCTGCCAACGAAACATCCTGCAATAACATCCCGCAGTTCATTGGCCGATTTCCGACCATAAAAATGGCAGCCGTTATTATAATGCAAATCCCTTATGGGGAAATACCTGTGCAAACCCTGCATATAAATGATACTGCATTGTACCTCTCTCGCTCTCCTTCGCCGTATTACTGAATTACGGAAATCTGAGAGAGAGAGAAGGGAGGTGGATGGGGGGCAGGTGATGATGGATTCTTTGTGGATGACACGGAAAAGCATTATGAAGCCCCCGTTTGTCAGGCCAACATTAAGGGCTAATTTTGAAAATCTAGCGTGCAGTCAATTTCCCCCGGCCCGAGGGTGAAAGGTAGCGCGGTGACAGGAGGGCTAATTTCACCCTCCTTATTTACCTCTATGCATCATTTCTGAGCGCCGCGCTGACACCCCGACACCCGCTTTAAAAATGACACCACTGCCACCACACGCCCGGATATTAACGACGACACCCTGCCTCCGCTGTGTCTCCGAGTGTGTGCGTGTCTCAGGAATAAAAAGGTAAACCTGGCAAATCTATCATTTTAATAACAGCAAGCAAGGTTAATGTAGTTTACCTTGCGCAGGGGGAGTATAAAGGGGTGTAATCTAGCAGCGGAGATGCGTGTGTGTGTGTGTGCGTGTGTGTGTGTGTGTGTGTGTGCGTGTGTCGATGTCACACTACACAAACACACGACCTGGCCTACGACACACATGGCTGCTCTGATGGTTGTTTGTTGTGTTGCAGGCAGCAGAAAAATCAAACTCTTAATGCTATTGTGCCTGAAACCATCTGTCAAAGGCACACAGAGATGAGTGCGAGATTACCCAGAATAAACAGGGACGCCGCAGCGTCGGTGAGACCCTCAGGCACAAAGAAACCACGAAGATGGAGAAAAACACTTGACGAGAGGACATCAAAGCCATTGCGATTCCAGGACCGTCAGATGCTGGCGTTTGTAACGACCAGCGATCCAACACGTCGACACCATGATGATGATGATGATGGCGATGAAGGGGGTCTGACACGGTTCTGTTTTATTTGTGAACCCATACAAAAACGAGACAAACTTTTCTCCTTTGAGATACTAGCTGTGTCAAAGAAACATTTAGCAGATCCTGGGGCGGTAGCGAGAGTGTGTGTGTGAACAGTTCCTGAGGTAGCGAATCTGTGTAAATTTACCGTGACGTCTCTGAAGTGCAATTCAAGTGGGAGATTTTCCCCTTTAAACCTCATCTGGAGCTTCACAGAAGAGACACGAACTCGCAAACTACAGCGGCTGCGAACAGGAAAAAAGTATTTTCTCTCAGACAACAACATCAATAACATAAAATATTCTTCTCTAATTAACCTGATTCCAAACGCTCTGTGTGATGCATAATTCAGAGGTTATTTAAACAGTGTAATGAGATGAACAGAGTCACTGGAGTTGGAGCCCTGCGTGTGTTTATATTCGCGCAAATTCAGTCTCACCTGTGTCACTGGAGCGTGTCCAACCAGACCACCTCAAATAAAAAAATACAAAGAGCAGTTGTGAAAATATGAGTCAGATGTCCAGTCAGATGCAACACGGGTTCACAGCTGTTTATCAATCGAAAATTACATTTAAATTTGGTTTATCGGATGCACGTGCCTGGCCCGAAGTTAACTTGTGTTTGGTTAAAACAAATTATTTATTTTTAATTTATATTAATATTTTTTGTGTATAATTATTGTAATAAATTACATTAAAACTACTCAACAGTTAATGATTCGTGGCGGAGGTCCAGAAGTTAAGTTTGGGCCACATAATGTTTGTTTATGTTGATTGCTGCTGAACCCATATTTATAAGCAGTTGTAATAACTTGCTTGTTTTAAACTTATATTTTAAAGTTTATTTTGATGTTTGCGATTATTTTGATGCTAATTAGCTATCAATGTTTTAGCATTCATCAGCAGCAAAAAAAAACACTCTGAACCATGTTTTTCCTCTGTATCGTTACTCTTCTATTCTCTTAAATTTACGTTTTTTTCTAAACATTATATTTATAGTCATAATTGTTCTTGGTGTGAAGGGCCATTAGAGGCAAATAATTGAGACTCGCACGCTTCCGTGTTGACAATTCTGATTACAAAGTTTACACACATCACAAACACAAAGAACTGTGACCTTTACGTCGCATGTCAATCAAAATAGACCAAACTTTAAGCCTATTTTAAAAAGTCTCCCTACAGTGGCAGACATCCTCAGATGTGAATGTGTGAGATAAATGTTATGTGCATTTGAAGTGTTCTGGTAGAGAGACAGGGGAGAAGACTGTATGTTTGACAGGACATTAATGTACACGAATGCCAGTATGTGAAGGACAGCGTGTGACCCGATAGCTGCTCTGCTCCTGTCAGACTGCCACACGCTAAAAGCACTTCCTGTATCTTTGCCCTCTCAGGTCACATTTAGACTAAATAACCATCAGTCAAACTTCTGCCCTGTCTGCTCCTGTTCTCTAGGACCAACACCTTCTCTCCTCTGCTCCGCTCTGAGGGTCCATCTCACAGTCTCTTTGTCCCTCCTCTTACTGTTTTGTACAACCTGATGTCTCATCATTTCAACTTTAGACAACACACAGAATCTAACTCTGAAGACTTTTGCGAATAGTACACAGATCCGGACTTTGTTCAATCTAATAAACTGTAATATGATTGGCTGACCCAACTTGTGTTTAAAAATGTGATTTAAAAAATATGAAATGGCTTTTTGACCACGGTAATCAGCATAATGCCACTAATGCTGCTAAAAGATTTGTGTTGTAAATTGTATTAAATCACAAACATTTGACGCATCTGAGCCTGCTGGTCATCTATACAGAGTCCCTTTAATTAGATGTCCATATCCGCCTACTAAATTCATTTTACATTTCATTGTAAATAATGGCTGAATTTGGAAAACACCTCTTGGGTATGATATAAAGCAGAATATTTAATCATATTCCTGCAAATGCAAGAACACATTTTAAACAGGTTTTAATGAGTTTGTAGGTTTGCGAGCTCATGCACTTCATAATTACTGCATTATTTGGCTGCGCCTGCAACTGACGTGCTGTTTTTATGGGGGGGCGGGGTTTGGGTTGGGGGGTTGTCCCTTCTGACAAACTGCGGGACTGTAAAAATAACAATAAAGGGGAGAGGTCTTAACAGACAGCAGAGCTGCTGTTGATGGGAGAGACCGGTTTGGTTACCTTGGTGACAAATTTATTTATGGTCGCCTGTGATGACACGTGGTAATGTTCCATACCTGCTAACGGGGGGTGGGGTTGGGGGGTCTCCTGTTTCAGCCTCAGTTGACAATTAAGACCTGGGCGACTGTAGCCGTGGGGTTAATACTGCTCATTAAAAGAACTAGGTCATTAGCAGGGAATCGGGCCTCTTAAGGCAGCACAAGGGGTTGGGGGGAGTGTGTGTGTGTGGAGCCAAATCTGCATCTCCATGAACACAGCTCTTACATTAATTAACCTCCCTTTTCCTGGTTGAGGAAAAAAAATCTGTTATCATATATTCACATGGCTGTACACCAATTAATTGCAAAGAAAAAAGACGCCAGTTTACCGTCATCCCAGCGGTAGCCCGTCCGCTCGAGAAGAAGATCCATTATTCTGGAGGAGAGGAGACACTGAAAAAAAGAAAGAAAGAGAGAGAGAGAAAGAAAGAAAGAAGGAAATGGAAAGAAAGCGTATGATGAGTAAAATGGGGATTCGGGAATAAAAGGTTGGGAAATGAAAATAAATAATCTTGGCTAATACCTCACCTTAGGAGAGCAGGCAGGGCCCCAGCCAATCAGAGCAATTTGGAAACACCTTCAACAACGGCACGCACATACACACTCTGACCTTCAGTACAGAGGCTTAGAGAGGAAGGCCATGTTCCACACACACACACCGCCCTCAGGAGACAGACTCAGTGAAGGAGATGATGTTCCGTACTGAGAAACAACATCAGACACAGACAGAGGCCTGCTCGTCTCTGTGTGACAGTTACAGACCTGAGCAGAGACCACACACACACACACACACAGTACAAAACCGTCTGTTTACTGTACACTCCATGCAGTGTGTTCATGTGTTCAGTGCCATTGTGTGTCCACACACAAAAACTTGGCTAATTCGGATCAATTCGATTAAAATACGTTTTTATTCGTACATTTTAGTACGCTTTGCTTTCGTACAAGTAATGTTAGGTTTAGGGGCGGGGCTTCAGTATTGTACTTTTTGTACGATTCACAACGTACAAATTCATAAGAATTAGCCACATTGTAAAATAGTTACGAATTCCTGTGAGATCAGGTTGGTGTGTCTGTGTAAACTCCAGTTTACTGTGTCCACGTGTGAAGTCCAGTGCAGTGTCGGTCATCCCTGAGCCTATATGCAAAAAATAAATAAATAGCAGGCCCCAAACAACAAGTGCAACATGCTGTTCTATTCGAAGCTCCTGGCCTACAAGTTGTAATTTCAAGCTCTACTAGGACGTAACATGATGCAGTGTTGCCAGATCTTAAAACATAAAAAAAAATCAACAGATTTTTTGTTTTAAAATAACTACAAAATGTTTACCTACAATGACCTGCAATGAAGTGAACCTTCTATTCACTTTCTGAAGTATGTCATGAGATGACAACAAAAAAGTTCAATTTAACTAGACCTGGCAACACTGTGAAGGCTTACACCCGTGCCTGCACGCAATATCCCGAGTCGTGCTTCTCAAATCATTGTTTATTACCGTTTTGGTGTGTCCATTCAGTTTCAACACAATGCTTATTTTTTATATTGGGCCACGATGTGTCTGGGTAAAGTCCAGTTCATGTGTTGAGTCAATTAGATTTTCACTACAAAAAAAAAAAACACATGTTGAACACACACAGAATAAAATATAGGCCTAACGTTAAGAAAGAGTCAAAAGGGAATTTGCAGCAATAACATGGACTTCACAATTAGCATTCCTGGGAAAAAATAGTTAAATGTCTTTACGATTTTAGTCTGTCTAATATGTTCAAGGCAATATTCAAGTATAAAGCCCTAAACCTGATGTTAGCAGGCTTCTGGTGAGCAAGCCCAACAAGATCTAACACTCCAGTGACGAGAGTTTATGTGTAAAATTCAGCTCATTTTATTTGATTGAAATACAAATATTTGAATGAAGAAGGTCAAGGATGATCAGTAAGAGTTCATAGGTCCAGTAATGATAACCTCGCTCTCTCACACACACAATAACACCATCCAAATAATACCTGCCATGCTGTTCTTCTCTATTCTCTGCCAGGAATTTTTCCAGATTAAGCCGCTGATATTTAATTCATCTCTGATTCTTGTGAGGTCTCTGATGGAACCTTCCAAATTTAAATGTTATAATACGCTCATTCTGTCATGCATATTTAATACATGATCAGTTTCCTGAGGTGAGAGCCAGATAGACACACGCATCTCTTCCTGGAACATTTTATCTAAATGGTTAATGTATAGTTAAGACAGACATCTCCCCTGATCAAACTATATTACAGTCTCATTGTTTTTAAGAGAACAACCATGATGAAATTCTCTCCATGTTGAGGTAATACTCTACCACAGTCCACCTTCACCTCACAGGAACTTTGTAGTCTGTGAAGTCTGTTGGCGAATGTTGTTTACTTGCTTTAATGAATAAAAACTCAGCAACTATCTGTGGAATAATCACAGGCTGCTGTAACTCGTCTGTAATAACCAGCACTGTGTGTGAGCGCTTGTGTGCATGCATTTAACAAGCTGCAGGAGGGACTAAAATAAGAGATTTGCTCAATTAAGCAATAGCGAGCGAGCCGAGCGAGACACCTGTGCGTACAGGAAACTGTTTCTGCCTGTGTGCAGAAATCATGGCTGATTACCTTCACGAGTGCGTCTCTTCCACTACCTGTACTGTTCAGTGACACACAATAACGCACTCCCAAACAGCCCATTAACTAATCACTGTTGAGAAAATAACACACACGCGTACATGTTTTCAGACTGTGTGATGTCAGGGGATAAACACGGATAGGGACATCAGGTGGGACAGTTGTACCAAAACCCACGCGTGTGTGAAACTGACAGGAAAATGCGATTGCTTCAGTAACAGTTGACTTTATTGAGTCTTTGGAGAAAAATAAAGAGAAACAGACAACTGATTCCATACACCAAGAGTAGAGAAAACAAAGCATGGAAAAATCAGACCATTTGGAGAAAAATGGAATATTTGGAAAATACATATAGAAATAAATCTGACTTTTAAATTCAGACTTTGGTTTGTTGGCACCAGTCACAATATACTGGTATTGTCAACACCGTGATATTAAAAACCATGATAATTGATACCTGTCATGATCCCTGTCTGTGTTTCCCCTTCACGTTAAGGATGTTTCCTGTTCCTATTGTAGTTCTTTTGTTCCTTGGTTTTGTGTCATGATCTGTTTCAGTTGTGTCTTTTTAGCCCTCTCGTTACCCTGTGTATTTAAGCCCTTGTGTTTCCTTTGTCTGGTGTTTGTCGTTGTTAGAGGGGTGATCTTATGTTTCTTGTTTTTAGTTGATTCGCGTGTGTCTTGGATCGTTTGTTATTCTGTTACATTGTTTACTTTCATTAAAATTTGACTAAAATCCTGCCTGGATTACTCATTCGTTACAATACCATGTCAATGTTACACACATGATAATATTGTAAATAATTTAGCATCCATTTAAAGTTTGGCTCTCAAGAAGCAATGTGGAGATTTTAGTGGCACCTAGTGGTGAGGTTAAGAAATTGCAACCAATGGTTCACTCCGCTCCAAAGCAGTACGGTGGCTGCACAGAACTAAGATGTCATCGCGTTTTTGCATCATTGCCAAAGGAGATAACATATTTACGAAACGGAGTAGTTCCATTTAGGGCTAATGTAGAAACAACATGAGTTCCATGTAAGGTGACCCGCGGTGTATGCAGATAGAAATAGTTCATTCTAAGGTAAGAAAAACATTACGCTTCATTATGTAAGGTCTTTCTACACATCTAAAGACACAGTTTCTGTCAATAGATCCTCAAAAAAATTGCACACTGGACCTTTAAGAGCAACGATGGTTGCAAACTCTCTGATACTGACTGACAGACTGATAGCATTCTTTGTTCATAAAAAACTGTAAATAGATATTGTGATAGTATTGTTATCGCAAAGTATTTTGGCCACAAATCTGTGAAGTGAAAATCTGATATCGTGACAGCCCTAGTTGGCACATCGGATATCAGTTCACTAGAGTCTATTTCTCATGGGAGAAACGTCTCATGGGTTTTTATAGTTTTTACTTTTTTAAAAATACATTAACACATATATGATAGGACATGACTGCATTATAGGAATGACCCATTTACATTTTTAATTAATGGGATAGTTCACCCAATGAAAATTATTTCATTACTTATCCTCATGTCATTTCAAACCTGTATGACTTTCTTCTGCAGAACGCAAAAGAAGATATTTTAAAGAATGTTGGTTACCAGACAACACTGGCCCCCATTCACCTCCATTGTGTGGACACCTGAGACATGTCTCTGCATATCATATACATGTTTTGAATGACATGAAGGAGAACAAACGATGACAGAATTTCAATATTTGGGTGAACTATCCCTTTAAAACCCAAGAAGACAAATTAATTGTATTTAATGAATGATCATGACTGGTTTGTCTGTGCACCGGTCTTCTCACATAATCCCTAACAGCAGGTGTAAACACTCTCTTACAGTCTCTATCATGAATGATGAAGACTCTCGACGCTTTTTGGATATCTGCTGTAGGGAAGCTGAAGGATCGCACATCTTAAGACCTACTGTCTGTCTGAAGTCTGAGAACTTCAATGGTAACTTCAAGAATCTTCAGAGCTGTGAAGTCAAAATCCGCTCGTGGTACGGCGGCGACAGCTGCGTCCAATCAAAAGGCCTAAATTCTATTTGTTTCATTTCAAGGGAGCGCGATGAAGGTCGTCATTGAAGTGGACGGTTCGAGGAAAGCGGGTGTCATTGGTGGGATTTTCCATGTGAGCAGGTACGGAGAATCTCACGCGCGGAGTCCGTTTCAAACGTAGAACGTGTGAGACCGAATGCTTTCAAAAGCTGAATTTTAGAGGAGATTGAAATAATGGATCTGGGCTTTTAAAGAGGGAAGAGCTCATTTTGGGTTAATACGGTAAGCCTGTTGGACCCAATTACCGAAGGTGCTTTTCCATTGTCATCTGCTTTTTCTCCTTGAGCAGATTAACTGTCAGCACAAAAAACTCACTGTATCCAGGATTTGGTTCTTTTCTCTGATCTGGCTAAAATGAAGCACTTTCGAGACAAAAAAGAAGAGGTATCCGGCCCTACAACCCAGTGCTGATGTCTGCTCACTGTCTGTCCAAACTAAATCTGCCCAAATCTGTGCAGTATAACTGCACCATAGGCTGGTGCTCTGCTGGCTGTCTAATGCAGTGATTCTCAACTAGACCCAATTTCTTGTAATCTGGAATTTTTGATAAATGCTCGTCACACAACCTGTTCCTTCGTCCGCGTGACAGAGGAGACTGTTTTTTCATTTCAAAAGACATGGGAAGCATTTCATTCCTTTTAAAGTGGATAAGTCTTTTTATTTTTCTACCACGATATTTGTAGTTGTGATTTTTTAAAACTACAATTATTGACAATACCAGTATATTGTGATGCCCCTAGTTATAATACCCCTATTTGATCAGAACAAACCTACAACACATTTTGGGGTCACAACCCACCAATCGATAAGAATAGATTTTTTTGAGTTACAAATAAATATTTACAGTCCTCAGGAATGATCACAGCCTTTTTTGCAGGTTCCTTCCTCCATGTACTCGTCTTTCTCTCAAACTCCCGGTTTTCGCTTTCCTCAACATTTCTGGCGCGGTTCCCCTGCGCTCAGCATTTCCTGTCACCTATGCCTGACTGCAAGACATTTCTCTTTGTTACCATCTCGCTCGCTCTCCGCCCCTCCTCTCTCGACAAACTGCCTGGAGTGAGCATCGTTCACGGGTCATTACCTTTCAAAGAAATTTAAGCACGGAATGCCATTTAATTTTTCCGAATGTATTCCGTCATTAGAGATCTTAGCTGTCAGAGTGATACCATTTTTGGTGTGATGTGTTTGTTGCCTCATTTCTTTTAATTTTACCTCCATTAGCTTAATTCTTTTTTAATATTTCCATCTAACGAACTTTACAGTTCATTTTGTTTGAGTGTGTGCTAAGCGAGTTTTATGAAGCAGGCAGTTGGCTTTTCCCATTTGCGGGGTGGCAGCAAAAGCGCTCTGTGCTTCTGTCAGCTTATTTTTGGCACCTTAGCTTGTGGTTCTGCCTCTGTGCCTTGATTATACAAGCAAACAACTGCATGAAGTTCATTAAAAATAAGCAGCAGCTAATTAACCTGAACTTCAGACAAACCACCACTGTCATCCAAGATCAGTTCGGAACATATTGAATTGTTAAAGATTTCTTTCTATCTGCAATTTCCCTCACACACACTTTCTTTGTCACGGATGCGTCCACAAACTCTTTGTCTTGATGTCTTCACTGGCTTCGCGCGGATGCTTGCAGGGTGGGAAGCGTTGATTAGCTTAGCTGCCCGTGCTAGCGGCATTTTTCCATCGTCGTGTTTATCTCTGCTGAGCCGATGGGCCGCCGCGTTGTAATGGTGTGTTGAAGCGTCTCGGTCTCGTAAAGGTTGTTTCTCTTGGAGAGGTATCGACATTTACATGCCGAACATCTGACATTTCTCCCGGGCCTCGGCGTCCATCTCGACTCACCGAGCGTTAGCGCATGTTTGATATGACCCTCGGTCGCTATCTAAAACATTCCCGTGTTTACCCAGAGGTCGAGAGATACTCCATTAGTGGAACCCTCCAGTCTTTTGTTCATGTGATTTGCTTAATTACTTCATATCAGCACACATTGGAGATACGTTTCACTGTTCACTTCCTCTGGGGGAGTTTGTCCATATTTATTTTATTATCTATCGTTATCGTATTTTAACCGTTTTTCATCTCGTTGTGTCCGGCAGCGTTAACGGCTACAGAGATAGACAAAAATGTAGAATGAATTAGCAAAGCAGAGAAAGAATGAACATTTCTCAAACAAAACAAAAGATCAGAGCAGGCAGGTGATAACACACGTAAACACACGCACACACACACACACAGGAAAATGAGAGGGGAAAATGGAGAGGACCATTGGGGAGGTGGCAGTCGAGGGACGCTATTGGATTACTATCCCCAGTGAATATCTCCTCAACAATCTGCTCTAGGTCAAAAGGCCAAGAACTACGATTGAATCCCTTTACCAGAGTCTTACTCATACACACACACAATTTAGAATGACATGGCCACGGGCCGCTCATGTAATGACAATCCAATCTGGTTATCTGGCTTCACATTTATAGTTGATTTTTTTAAATTACCAGGGCACGTCAGAAGAAAATATCAAACCACACCCACTCAAATACTTTTCAAACCACAAACACTTAAACACACCACACCAACTCAAACACTCATCAAACCACACCCACTAAAGAACTCGTCAAACCACGCACATTCTAACAACCACACTAAATAAACCACACCCACCTAAACACTCAACAAACCACACACACTCTAACATTTATTAAACCACACCCACTCAAGTACTCTTTAAACCACACCTTTTCAAACACTCAAACCACACCCACTTAAACACACCACACCAACTCAAACACTCATCAAACCACACCCACTAAAGAACTCATCAAACCACGCACATTCTAACAACCACACTAAATAAACCACACCCACCTAAACACTCAACAAACCACACCCACTCTAACATTTTTAAACCACACCCACTCAATTACTCATTAAACCACACCTACTCAAACACTCATCAAACCACTCTAACATTTTTAAACCACACCCACTCAAGTACTGATTAAACCACACCTACTCAAACACTCATCAAACCACACCCACTCCAACACTGACTAAACCACATCTACTCAAACGCTCATCAAACCACACCCAGTCAAACACTCATTAGGCGTTTTTGACTTGCGGCGCGTGACATCACAGTACAGCAAGAGCGACTCAAAGGCAGAAGCATGCTCTTGACTCCTTCTCGCGATGTGATGTCATGCGCTGATCGGTCTGAGCGGCGCCGCATGATTTCGAACAAGCTTATTGAAAAGTTAGCAAACCACTCATCAAGCGACACACACTCATACACACATCGAACCATGCACATTCGAACACCTATTAAACCACACCCACATACACTTATCAAAATCACACCCACTCAAACTCTCATCGAACACATAAAACCACACCCACTCAAACACTCATCAAGCCACACCCACTCAAACACTCATCAAACCACACCCTCTAAAACACTCATCAAGCCACACACACTACTACACTCATTAAACCACACCTGCTCCAACACGCATCGGACCACACCTACCTACTTAAACTTTGACGAGCATTTGAGTGGGTGGGGTATGACATCATACAGAGCAGTCAGCTCTTAGGCTTCTTCGACTTGATGCGGTGGCGCAAGATCCGACAGGTGGATGACATCAAAGTACCGCGAGAGCGATTAAAAAAACCATAAAAAGTTTGCTTTCGAATCGCTCTCGCAGTACTTTGATGTCATCCGCCTGTCGGATCTTGCGCCACCGCATCAAGTCGAACAAGCCTATTGTCTCTCTCTCGTGGTACTGTGATATCACATGCCAATCATTCTGAGCAGTGCTACATAAAGTCCAAACACTCATCAAACCCCACCCACTCAAACACTTGTCAAACCACACCCACTGAATACGTCACATCCACTAAAAATGCCTCAGTACACAACCCACCCAAACAACCCTCAAACAACCCCAACATGCTGTAACATTTTTGCTTATTATTGTATATTATTGGATATTTACATGTCAAAAAACACATAAAAGAGAAAAACCTCAGGTTACTCAGACATGAATAACAGTTTAGCGCCAACACTTATGGATTTTTGTGCTATTTTGCCTCATTTTAAGGTGCTTCACACAAACACTCCCTCAATTTGACACACATCACATCTTAATGTAATGGGCCACACCAATAATGTAACGTTATTATCCGGTACGGCCCAGGTTGGAAATTATGATGAAATTCCACATCTCCTCAAGTTAATGCAGACGTATATTGAGCTAATTCAAGACAGAATAAAAATGACTGTTATTATCTTCAAATAAAAGTTGGGCCGGTGCTGTGCGAGACGTCTCATAATTATTAGACCCTCATATCCATTTAACTGACGCTGAAATGAGGGAAGGCAGGCTCTGAATGACAGTGAGTTCATTTAGAAAGACCATCAGCTAAATGACCCTCATGCGGCGATCAGTAACCTGCTAGCGTTTCCCCGCGGATGGATGACAGGTGCTCGTGTGGAACATTAAACTGCACCCTAACGTCACACGCATGTGCTTAACATCAGACTTCCGATCTGATGCTCTGATGTTCAACGGCTCCTTTGTCAATGTTTCACTTTATGAACGCAAAACATCACTTAGCACAATATGGGTAATGATAGTGGTATTTCAGAGCAGGTTTGGGCTTTGTTATGAAAGCAAATTATAAACTGGATTCAGGAGTCTACAATAATGATGTATTTCAAGTGTCTACTTGGATTTTACGTTATTTTACCACAGAGGAGGGATAACATTATTAGATATTATTTCTGCTACTACAGTGAACAGTCATAACTGAAAATACTAAAGCAGTTAATACAGAATAAACCTGGAATTAGTTCTCTCTGTGTGTGTACAGCAGTGATTCTCAACTGGGGGGGGTGTGGGGGGGCCCACAAGGGGGACTAAAGACTAAAATTTGACAAAATGAGCATTGAAATACATTTTAAAGAAACAAAAAAACAACATATTTCTTATTATTTGGCCATTTTTATAATGAATTAATGTTTTTGTAGTTAATGACGAGCTCTAAAATATTTTATTGGGTAGAAATTCTGAGGTTTTGTGAGCGAGAGGGGGGCCTTTAAATATTGTTGAAAACAATGGGGGGCCTTGGAGGCAAAAAGATTGAGAACCCCTGGTGTACAGATTTCTATACATTGTGGGGACCAAATCTCATACTAGCCGGAGCCCAAAATGTTATTAAATATACTATATCATGCTTATTTGAAAATGTAAAAATACAGAAAGTTTTGTGTGAGGGTTAGGGGATACAAAATACAATATTTTGATGATAAACTAAAAAATAAAATGTTGCTTCTATCATTATTTTACAACTATATACATTTTAAAATATTGCCAATTAGATTTTTATGGATAGTTGATGTAAGTCGATCCAAAGGAAACCAAAACATTATCATTTTTTTGTGTGAGAGCCGGTCTGAATCAGAGTCTGGAAGTTGAGTGACATTCATTTTCCCTTTAAGTGTCAATAGTCAAAACTCCACTCTTTCCAGTTACCTGTTCTTTGATGAGAAAAAAAAAACACTGCTTTAGATGATCTCATTCAATGCTCAAAAAGGCTCTTTACTACGTGAAAAAGATAACACAATACATTCTGCAGTGCTGATGTATATCAGTACTTCCGGAACACCACACACCCAAGGCTGTAGTTTTCAGGGGGTACTTCAGGGGGTTGTTAACACCTCCCCCAATAATCTAAACTAGCTATTACAACCCTCCTACAACTATTCATACAATCATTAATAAAAACTGTACAGCCGATACTTCAACCCCCAAAAATTCAAACATAATCCGTGCCCTTGCACTCAGCCAATCAGATTAAAGCACTGAACTAACTGTTAACATTAAAATAAAATTAAATGACAACAATATAAGTAAAAGCAATTACTTACCAGTTACTTATTTAGAGTTTATTATTCCTGTGAATCAATTGTTAAAAAGCGATACCTGCAACGTCAGTCATGGGTTTGTTTCTAAGCAGAAAAACAATGCACAGAATGGCGGTCTCTTTACATGAAGCCTCTGCCAAACGAATAAATGTGTTTCTCTCTTGCGTGTCCTAATAAAAAAATGCTAAGGAGAGACGAGACACATCGTTCTGAATGCAGTGCAACACTGCGATATGACACCGCAAAAACCCTAAACATGTTGTTTTAATAATACAATAACGTGTGCATTACAATAAGCAATTCTAATTCCATCTGCTAAGTATGACAACATTAGCATATCCATTTAATTAGCAGTGCGTTAAAGTCGTTCTGCGTTAATCACCTTCCTGAATGTGCCTGTGTCACGCTCTCACGGCAACTTTCTCTCTTATTTTTATCTAACGAGATGTTTTTCTCTCTCTTTTGATGTAGAATGAAGGTGTTTGTTATGACGGTTATATTTCAGCGAGGGTCCCTGTTCTCAGTTCAGTAGCCAGCCCCTCTCTCTCTCTTTCTCTGGGTGAACCGTGATTTCACTAAACAAAATCACGGCTAAATCTATTCAAACACTCACATTAATGGGGCGGATTTGAATGGATTTTCATATTAAGGCTCATAGATTCTGTCAGCAATTTATTAATTGCAACAGAGGCATCATTGTTTGCCATTTTGACACTGGCTCAATTAGAGCACTATTTGGAGTTAATTAGATTATTCTCAAAGCGTTTCAAAAATGAGATTTATTGTCCGAAAAGACACAACATGAAAGTTCATCTCACAAAAGAACTCCAGTGATACTCGCTATAAAAATCCCATCACACACTATTTATCTTTCGTTCTTTCTTTCTGTCTGCGTCTCTCTCTCTCACACACACGGAGTGTGTGTGTCTCTTATCTTTAGTATAAATGCATGTGAAATGAATCTTGCTCTTGAAATGGAACCAGCTTCTCTTCAGTAAATTGTCTTTAAGCTGAATGACTTGAATCTTATTTGATGTGGTTTTGAAGAAGTGCAAAAATTAACTCTGCATTGTAGATAAACATGCATGCAATAGTCAGTCGTGCTTTTCTGCAGTTTTTTTTTTCGGGCTATTAATTCAAAATATTACCAAAGAAAATGAGTATTTTGTAAACCGTAGCTGCTTTCTGTGTACATTTGTGTTCAGGAAACTTATTTGTGTTTGTATATTCACGTTTTCCGACACTGAAATGTTCAACATCAATATATTTACAACATACAAATTAAACGCGTTCACATATAAACTTTAGAGACAAGAAATCTGACAAGAAATTTAGCCCTCAGACACAATATCATAGCAAGGACTCGTTTTTCTTTAGTAAAGATTGATAAACCTTGATAGACATTATAAAGATACACCTTTATAATGGCAAATTGATGTATTAAATCCAGATCATGCTAGTAAAAGTAAGTTTTATTTAGCTAGTTAATTCCAAAACCTGTTTACGGAAGTCGTGCCACTCGGCAGCCATGTTTGAAACGCCTCTGGACAGCTATTTACGTCAAAGCAAGTCCATAGTCCTATACTTGAATGGAAGAAGGCAGACATTTCTAAAATCGCTGGCAGAAATCACAATTGAACAGCATATTTCCTATCAATAATTAAACATGACATGAACTGTATCATAATGTATCAATATCATAATGTATCAATTCTGTCATCATTTACTCACCTTCGAGTTGTTCCAAATATGTATAAATTTCTTTGTTCTGATGAACACAAAGAAAGATATTTGGAAGAATGCTTATAACCAAACAGATTTGCCCCCCATTGACTACCATACAGGAAAAATTACTTTATCGTTTTTTTTTGTTTGTTCTGTTGAACACAAAAGAAGACATTTTGAAGAGTGTAGGACAGCAAACAGTTCTGGGGCACTTTTGACTACCATTGTATTTTTTTCTACTATGGTAGTCAATGGGGGGCAAAATCTGTCTGGATATAAGCATTCTTCCAAATATCTTTCTCTGTGTTCATCAGAACAAAGAAATGTATACAGATTTGAAACAACTCGAAGGTGAGTAAATGATGATGTCACCTCATCCACTGCGCCTGCGCACCGGCTGGCAAGCGCCTCACGAGAGCCCCACCCCAGAGAATCGTCAGTCTTTACTGATTCACGATTGGCTCGTTTTACTGGAAGGCGGGACTTCCTTCGCTAGAGCGGCCATATTGAGCGTTGCATTCCTCACCATTCATTGTAACGGCAGTGGCGCATCTTGTTAATATACTTAATTGTACATTGTACATATACTAATTGTACATATGTACATATACTAATACTGTACATTACAATCGTTTATCCTTAGCAAACAGAAGTGTGCGAATCCATTACAATGTGAAATTAATTTATCTTATCTGTGTTAAATAAATACGAGTGTATTATAGTTTTTAGTAAAATAGTTAATAATATAAAAGTACCTGTGTACATCTTAACAAAGTCTTTATTTGCTAGAACCAGACTTGAGGTCATTGTCATTTTGACCTTTGACTATAAAATGTAAAGTCTGATGTGACACATCTCCGGGTTAAACAGGCCCACAGAGACTCTTCACCTCTCAATCCATTAGCGGAAAAACTTCCACCTGAAAGATGTTTCTCCATCAGTGACTCTGTCTCTCTCTCTCTCCTGAAGTTTATTCAATAATGCATGACTCATGAATTATTCTCCTGCTGGATTACAGGTTATTAGACTTAAAAGACATACATGTTTTGTGGAGAATTACAAATGTGTGTTTGGTTTAAAAGGGTAAAAAGAGCTTGTACTCAAAGTACTGAGCAATCAAACTTTGATGTGAAATTTTACAGCAGGTCTCCCGCTTCCTCCTTTCACAAGACCTGCTTGATCTTCTCTGACTACAGTTTAAAAACATATTGTCTACAAACCCATGCACCATGCTGATACAGTATTTCTGTTTTGGAATCATATACTACTCTATATGTTCCAATAAATATTGACACATGAACAGTGTCAACAAATACTGACACACATGGATGATATATTCTGTTTCCATGTTTACCAAATTCAGTATCAGCAGTGATATTCAGCTGAGGAAACATCACTATACTAATGTTTATCCAATAGGGCTGTTGATGTATTTGACGGTATCCATTAACATATGCCTTCATGCTACATTAAACCATTTTTTTTTTGTATTTATTTTGCAGTGGGCAAAAAAATAATATGCAAAATTGACATGACAGACTGAATATATAAACTGGCATATTTAGTTTCAACGGGTACACATTCACACTACTGTAGCTAATAATTTACCACACAAACTTGTTCGTACTCACAGCAGATGATTATGTATTTGCTTTCGTCTAAGCTTTATTTTATTTATATATTTTATTTATTTATTAAACTTGTGGCCTGGGAACCACTGTGTTGCCAGTGCCCCCAAAAAATCCCTCCAAATGGACTCCAATTGGATCTTTCCAACTGCTTCTCTGCATCCACCAGCAAAAGAACAACAAAGAATCGCGGGCAGCAACATCTTTTACCTCTGTCTGCATGTCAAGTGACTGTTTTCCTAGTCTGTCAGTCGCTTTTCACATTTCTCTCTCTCGCTCTCCATCAAATAAGTGACACAGTTTTTCACGCACAATTTATCAGGAGCCCTTGGATTCTCACCGGCCGCTAACCCAGAGGAGCTCAGAGAAGTGCTTACCGCCACCATGAGAGGCTGTTTTACATTAAAAATGCTTTTGAGGAGACGTAACGTCATGCTTTAATAATGTACAACACCAGGCTGCATGGAGCCAAATACATTTTTAATTACTGAAGTGACTAATATCTTAAGTTCTGCTTTGAGGTTTTTGTTCCATTAAATATTCAGGTGTTTTTTTCATCCGTGCATCTGAACGCCACACCTGGAGATCAACGCTGATGTTGCTCCTCACGCTGCCGAGACATTATCACGTGCGTTGCACCTCTCAGGACCCGAGACAGGTTCCGTACGACTTCGGCAAAGATAAACAGCGACACTTAAACGACAGAAATACAGACAGACAGCAGAAATATCTCCGCCGTGGTTATTAACTCACGCTCCGCTCTCCCTAAAGCTGTCGACAGTCCCGTGAAACACGGCATCAACTAAACCCGCGACAGAAAATCTCTCTGTAACACAATAACATGTACCACCTCCTGATACCGTTGACTCGCGCGAGGCAGAAGCAGATGCTCATCAAAGTGCCACTTCAACTTAAAATATGAATGTGTCTCACTCAAACGTCTGAGCGGAGAAATAAAAACGTTTTGTGTTTTGATGTTTTATTACCTTCAAACAGTAAACAAGAGTGATCTCTGAATCAGGGCAGGTGAGGGAGATCAGACATGTTTAAACTCTCATATTCTGGTTGTTAGCGGCGAGTGAATATGTGAAAATTCTGTAAAATAAAACTAAAATTACGTAAAGTTACAGTTTTTTGTCTCACTCTGACTCTTTCTCTGTTTCTGTGTGGAAACAAACGTTTTTAAAAAAACAATTCGGGCTACATCTCTTTGGAGAATTTACGCAAAGACTCACCTGTGACCTGATCTGGCCTGTCATTTCTGATTTAAGTAGGCCTACAGCCAGGTCCGGATTAAGAATTCAGAGGCCCCTGGGCACAAGTGTCTTATGGACACACACGTGTGCACAATAAAGTTTTAAATTAGCCTATATGGTACTATGTGTAGGAAACACATCTATCTTATTTAGGATTACATTGACAAGTTACAAACTATGATCACAACCTGAAGGACAATATCAACCCCTGTACACATCCTCCATCATACAGGATTTACACCACATGATTGCAACAATGCTTTTCTGGACCAATAATATTAAGACATTTCCCTGCATATTGTAACTCACTGGCATATTCAAGCAGCACACACTACCACACCTACCAACTCAGTTCTATCAGATTCTTCCATAATTCAAACACGCCGGATTGACAAAACTGTTCTTAAGAGAAAATATAATAACCTTTTTAAGATAAATTATAGAAAGCTCTTAAGAATATTCTTAAGCGAAATATATTTTCATCTCCATTTTTTTCTAAGAACAAAAGGGCAGTCTTTTTCAATGATTATACTACAAAGTTATATTATATTACTAAATATTATATTACTATATAAATATTATGATTATATTACAAAGAGTAATTTGTCCATTTGTTAAACTTTATTTAACAATGACCTCGTGACTCACGTTCTTATGTAAGCGTGTAATGCAGTAAACGGAATAAAGACCTGATCAACATTATATCAATATAATATTCATAATTTGCAAGGAAACACCACCAAATAAATGTAAAAAAACTCTTACCTTTTAAGATATAAGACAACCGCGAGGGTATTTTAACTCCTAGATTATATTTACAACAATAAAGCCATTTTCATTGACATATTTTCAATTTCTGTTGTCAGTTCAGACTTATGACGCGACATCATAACAACTCACCATAAAAAGCGGTGATTTCGGCTATATTCTTTCTTACGGCCTCTGTCTGGTAACCATGTGCAAGAACTTTGTTCATATTTATATATCCAAACAGTCGATAACAGTGACAGGTTGTTGGAAACGCTGTTTTTTACTCATTTTATTCAAGAGTCACCTGTCCGGTGCTGCTTCCTGCCAATCACTGTACGGAGTGATGCAGGGATCCCTGCGTCGGGAAAGACATTTTCCCACTGAATGAAAGCTATGGTTTATCCAAGAAGTCGCTAGATATGTCGCTATCCGCTGCTTCTCAATAAAAGACGCTAGAGGGCTCATAAAAGTGACTAAATCAAGAGACAGACTTCCTAAATTAGAAACACTGTTTTGTGTGCGCACCTCCATGTGCGCGTGGCAGAGAAGCGCACGGCAGAATGAATATAGCGGAAACGCGTTGTGTGAAATTTCCATAATGCCCATTGCATAATCCTGCCCTGAGTACAGCTGAGCTGAGATGAAAATGTAAATATTTCCTGTAGCTCAGTGTATAAAAGCATGGCGTTAACAACGCCAAGGTCGTGGGTTCAATCCCAGGGGATTGCACATATTTAGAAACAAATGTATAGGACAATGCAATGTAAATCGCTCATAATCTGCCAAATGCATACATGTAAATGTAAATATTCACGTTGAACGAAAGCTGTATTGAAATGCGGTCCCTTTAAAGTCGAGCCAATTAACTGATATAAATAAAGATGTTTGGCTTTTGAGGGACAGAAACACGAACACAGAAACTAACACACGGCTTCTTCTAGAACCTTCACCTCGCTGGCGTCCCGTAATGAGAGTGTGAAACTTCTTGAACTCGCGTCAGTGTCGTGTGATTTTCATTAAAGGTGACAAGAGCATAAAAGAGTCCAGATGAATTTGAGCTTGTTTAGAGACCACCGGCTTCGCTGATCTCTCGTTAATAAAGAGGCGGCCGTGCCAGCAAATGTGGAGAGCATCTTTCAGCAGGACTGTATCTCTCTCGCCGCACACACACCTTGCCATCAAAGCTCAACTTCAAAGATTAATTCACCAAACCACGCAGCAAAACTATTAATGAAATGTGCTACAAATGTGACATTATTTCTATACAGTATTAGCAGTGACTGTAAACTGTAATTACCATAACTCGTGGCATTTATAAATAGTCAACAGAAGTATTTTTCACTTCGAGTTTTCATCTGTGTAAAAGTTTTCATAAATGACCTTTTCAATCTCAAAAAAGTCATTTTAAATAGTTCTTCACACTGAAACTCAAACATGGACGAGAAGCGGATCTGTCCACAGGTTTTTCCTCTGCTTGTTTCCAGATGTTCTCTGCAGAATCATCTCTGTGGTTTTGGACTCAATCGTGAGGAATAGCTTTTGTGAAATGATGATTATATTTATGTATTTAGCTATTTTGAAGCTTAGCATTGACCAGGATCCACACGGCACTATTAGATGATTAAACAGCAATCATGTTTGAAAATCTGAGCCAAAGAATTTCAGAGTCGAGTTTCTCTGCTAAACTGAACTGTGATCTAAAACATTCCTTGAAACCTTAAAGCAATAATTCATCCAAAGAATTATCATTTTATAAACAAAACAGACTGAAATGTAAGAAAATCTTTCCCTCTGTTCCTGATCTCAAATCTCATTCATGCTTTTGCTCAATCAAAAAGTGCAAAAATAATTGTAAATCAGTAAAACCTCCGCTTTTAAACAATTAGCTTTACAAACGCCATTACAAATCTAAATATCAGTTCTCCCTCCCTCTCCCTCTCCCTCTCTCTCTCTCTCTCACACACACACACACACAAGCACGCACACACACACTCACACAAACACTTTTACTTTCATCTCTTTTTTCCGTCTGTCATCATCACAGATGGGCTGAAGTCACAAACTTGCAGCCGAAGGCTCCGTCCAGAACGTTCCAGAATGTGCCCAGATTTACCTGACAAGATTCTGCTGCGGAGAGAGAGAAAGAGAGTTTATAAATGTTCAGAGGAAGTGACATCCTGTAATTTCTGACACAGAACCATCTGCTGTGATCTACAGACTCACTCTCTCTCTCTCACCACCAGGGGTGTACAACAGACCTGTTGTGCTTTGAACACAGGGGAGTATGCTATTGCTTATGCTGGGGCCACACCCAAATATTTTTTTAAATCTTATAAGAGTTTTAAACTGTGAGAGACCACAAACATGAGGAGAAAAAATCCTAGATTAATCGTTTTGCTCCTATAATGTGTGGTGCGCCGTGATGTGACGAAGACAGCACACCACACACGAACAGATTTTCAAACTGAGTCCTGACTGTGAACACAGGAAATCTCGCAAATTCTCGAATACGTTTTTTATTATTTCACTGTAGGCTATGTTTATTATATATGTGTTCAATATAAACAAATGTGTACATATAACTTCTTATTTGATTTTAAAATATTATTTTTGTTGAGAAACTGCTCAAGCAGCATCGTCCAGGAGCGGATTCTGACTAAAAAGTGGCCCTGGACTTCTTCACCAGGAGCAGCCCACAACACTAGGCTGTCAACATAATACACCAGCTTATTGATGCACAAATCATTCTATAACACCACAATTTAGAAAAAAATGTTTATAACGACCTTTCAAAGACACATGAACATATTAACATATATTAACGCACATAATGAATCAACATTCATACAGCTAAACTCCAAGTGTCCATCTGCACTTATATACAGTAAGTTTAACACTGGCTTTGAATGTTCTATTTAGCCCGTGACTGACTTAGCTCCCTTCGCTATCATATGCTAACGTTATCCTCCTATATATACGGTACATGTACGTCAATTCAGACTGTTGATAAATATTACTTACATCGGCAGCTTTGTCTCGTTCAGTTGGTCTCGGTCCCTCTTGAGGAACAATTTTGAAGCTAATCCTGCTTGTACCGACCCAGGTTGATAAAGTACTCCGGCTTGAAGTGATTCGCAAAGACAAGCAGGTTTTTACTTATGGTTTAGGGATTTCCACTAAAAATAAAATAAATCCACACCTGTCTCTTCCGAGCTTAGGACTCTGTGCAGCGACTACATTGCATGTTGTCCACGAACTTTAGCCATGGCGTCACGTACATCGCTGTCGCTTGTGAAAACAACAATGGCGGCAGCGCCGTGAGTGGAATTGTGTAGATTAAGGGGTGGTAATATTATAATAACAGCCTGCATCTACGTCACATCAGAGAAAGGCTTACCAAAACAAAGTTACTGGGATCTTGTTTTTCACGTTTTCTGATGCACCGGGGACCCGATTATAGCACTTAAACACAGAAAATTTGACTTTCATGCAATGGGTCCTTTAAGTCTAAGGGTGATGACTTCCTGCTTATGAATAATTTTCGAGAAAAGAGAATTTACTTAAATGCTGCCAAAAAGGTGTGACTAGACTTTGCGAAAAACTCTTGTGTTATTACGTCACATATAAAGTCTAAAATCAACATACAATGAACTGTGTAACGATTGACATTGTCCCTAGGCAGTGTTCACTGGTCTCTACTCCACGCAAACAGGAAATCAGCTGAAGTTTGAGAACATGGATTTGCGCTACACGACTGCCTGCAGCACCTTCGCACAGTCAAAACTTACTACAGAAATATCAAGTGTTATTTAGTCTTAATCATAAGATTTACATACATCTTGTGCACTTTTATGCCTTTTGAATCGTACTTACGCTCAATTCGAACTGGAATCATGGCAGAATATCCAGTGATTTCCATATACGGTCGCATTGAACAATCCTCTGAAGGGATAAGAGAAACATACAAAATATGCAGAGCGGGGGGTCGCCAGGACCAGGATTATAAATGGTATGTTTTTTAGGCATGTTAAGTCGAATGCACGTTGAACATCTTACATTTTGTGACGAACCACCTAAGTTTTCATATAAAACAGCAGAATTCACAATAGTTATAGATTTTAGTTTGCATCTCTAAAATCTTACCGTTCATCATTTTTATTGTTAAACAGTTGGCTTTGTTGTGTTTGACTTCCCATATCTCACTACTTCACAGTCATCAAACTGTATTCACATTTGCTTTCCGTTAGCGCCCGCCTACCGAACTTCTGTCTTCCAGTCTTCTTCAATTTAATTGGCTGAAATGTCTGTCTTTTTCAGTTTGATTGGTTTAAGTTCTGCTTGGCCTCTGTAATTTGATTGGCTAGAATTCTCTAAACCCTGTTTGATTGGCCAACCTTTTGACATTGACGAGCGCTGTTACCGCTGTGGCTAGGGCACAGAAACCACAACTATAACAAGTGAGCAAAATTAAATATTAGTATTATTTCCTTATATCCTTACAGTGGGCCGGCTCACCGGTAAAACTCCCGGTGCTCCAGACGGCCAGTCCTCCACTGGCTTCGTCTAATGCATTTAAGGTGGCACAGCACTAGATATATTTTTATTGCAACTTAAATATTGTTGTATTTATGTCTTCACAGTAATTATAAAAGAATATTAATACTGTTTTGTAAAAAATAGCTGCTGACATTATCACCTGAAAGAGTCTACTGGCTCCACTAGCTCCACTGGACCTATTTTTTCTGTTCTAGGTTAAAGCATCTAGCGGTGAGGTTGTGAATTGCAACCAACTGCCCTCTTTACCGCTCGCCCCTCCCTTTCGAAGCACTATGGTGGCTGACACAGGACAAACATGTCATCGCGTTTTTGCTTTTTTCCCAAATGTGATAACGTATTTATGAAACGGGCTCTGTAGAGCAGTTTGTCCGTTTAGGGCTACTGTAGAAACATGACGAATTCCATGTAAGGGGACCTGCGGTGTATGCAGATAGAAATAGCTCATTCTAAGGTAATAAAAACATAACGCTTCATTATGTAAGGTCCTTTTACACCTCTGAAGACATAGTTATTTATATTATATTGCAATTCTGTCAATAGATCCTCAAAAAAATTATTCAAAAAATTAATCAACATAGTTTGACCCTGAAATAATGTTTCTGTAGAAAATCCTATCCCTATAAACAGGGGTATCTAAGTTTGCATTTTGATTTTCTCTTGCCTACCTGCAAATACACCTTTGTACATAAAACAGACTGTGCGACACATCCAAAGTAGTTTTATGCTCTATAGAAGCAACTTGTAGATGTGTAAATCTGATGCTCCAGATGTATTCAATCAATCAATAGTTGATTTGCTGCTCCATTATACACTGATTCCCAAAACCACCTGTTCTGTAGTTCATACTGCATCCAGTAGACATGACAGATGTCAATCACTGGCGAGAGAGAGCGGGGTACAGAGACTGAGAGAGAGAGAGGGAGGGAGAGAGAGAGCATTACTATGAGAGGTATTTCTCTCTCCTTGACGTCTGTCTGCATCTTGGAGCTGGATTCTGACTCGCTCTCGCTCTCGCTCTCGCTCTCGCTCTCGCTCTCGCTCTCGCTCTCTCGCTCTCTCTCTCTCTCTCTCTCTCTCTCTCTCTCTCTCTCTCATACATTCATCAGAAACTCTACTCTCAAGCCTCACACAGATCGTGACTGCTGACAGTAATGCTGAAATGCCAGAAAATCACTCCAGTCTCAATATTCCCCCCCTCATGCACAAACGCACACACCAGCCTGTGTGTGCGTCCCGTGACGTGTTCCGGACATGCTGGCAGTCAAGCTCCAATATCACCTTCTCCTGACCGGAATTTCGGCATTCCCTGTTGAGACTTTTCCATCTGTTTCCCACAGTGAATGCACACACACACCTAGCGGAATCTGCTTAGAGAAGCTCCATTGAGCCCATCCAGTGTTCTTAAACACAGACCAGCACACAACTTAACACACAACTCAAGTGTGCTGAAATACATTTACAGTATTTATTAACAACTCTGAGTGTATTAAAAGTAAACGATGCAGTGAGAATACGACTCATTGTTTATCTTACTGGTTTCATTCACAGATGTGTATGATTTTCTTTAACGTTACAGTTTTGCAACTCAATTTGTCGGTTTACGTTTAATTGTTTGTCAAAATGTTTATGTCTGTTTGTTTATTTGTTGCATTAGTTGTATCATGTTTGGTTGCTTGTCTGTTATCTTTTATGTTTGTCATCTGTATTTCTGTCTGTCACACATGGTTATTTGTTGAATCACACAGCATTGTAAAAGACTCTGTCTGTTCTGTGTGTACCTGCAGGTGAGCAGGTGAGACGCTCACAGACGAGTGCATGTTACCCTGAGGCTCGCTCTGGGCGTGTGCGACACAGACAGCTGCTTCTGTTCTGTAACACACACACACGGCTTTCATTCAACACAAGCTCACACCCCGTAATAACCACAACCTCTCTCGCTCTCTGCAGTGCATAACAAATTACACTTAATAAGGTTCCTCCCACCACAGTCATTCCAACATTCACATTCCAATTTCAATTTAGTTTCTAATGCTGGAATTTTCTACCACATATTATACTGCAATATTATACCAATTGCGGCAAATGTGAACATTAAATTAAAAGTATTAGCACGAAATTAGTGCAGAAATCAGCTATTTCAAAGTAGTTTTCCGCTGAGCTGATATTCAGAAACACCGCTCACATGCTCACACATGAGCCTCACGCCATTTGTTTCATTTGTTTCCTGTGGTTTGTTTTAAAATACCCTTTAAATGGAGAACGCTTAGCTCCCCGTTCACATATCTCATTTTCTGACGTCCATCACAACACAAAACAAAACACTCGATGCAGTCACATGATTGCAATGACATCAGTGGTGTGTGTGTTTGTGTGTATGAGAGTATTATTTTCTAGGAATCCCTCCTATAGACCAAGATGTAAACACTGGTTCAGAAGCACTTCCTGTTTCATTTTATTTATTTATTATTAATAATTCTTTAATGTTCCATATATAGTTAAATCTTAGTAGTTATTGGCCCCATTACAAAATCTAGTCAGTTGCCTATTTAGGCAGCATCCTAAAGGAAAAAAATTCACCCAAATATTCAGACAAGATTTTTCTTTTTTTGCCAAATTCACATGTATCCCTCACAGACAAAACAATCCCAAAATGCAATAAGGTGAGTAAAGGGGGAAAATCCACAATGACAGTCAAAATAAGAAAGAAATTGATATTCTTTCAATTCCTAAAGGTTTTAATAAAAAAAGTTTCATCTAATTTAAAAAGAGCTATTTACATGTGCTATGTGTTGACTTGTGGCTTTATTCACAAGTGTCGATTTAAAAAAAAAGAGGAAAATAAAATGCACGAGGATAAAGGTGAAGCTTAATTTAATACAATTTTACTTGTAAAATGCATGTAATTCATAAATAAACACACACACACACACACACACACACACACATAGTGAGCTATTGATAGGATATCCACTGGCCGAGGGTCTGCATGTACCTGAGCTGTTAAATTCGGTCTCTGAGCTCACCAAGAGGAATGCGGTGACACATGGCATTACTCTTTCTCTCTCTCTCTCTCTCTCTCTCTCTCTCTCTCTCTCTCTCTCTCTCTTTCACTGTGCTGTTTTTTCTCTATGCTCAATCATATTTCCAATTGCCTCAACAACTTGAAGCACGCGAGTGAAGAAACTGATTTCTCGAGCTCTCAACATCTCGGCTCAAGATGAGTGTCTCTCTCTCTCGATCTGTCTCTCTCTCTGCTGGAGCTCCTCGGCTCGAGAGCCAGTGATTAAAATGTGACCCTTGACTAGGGGAGGGATGGGGGGTGGATGGCGCGTTGAGGATCTCATTAGCATTGCCCTGCTATTGACACTCAGAGCAAGGCCAGAAAAGTTGGTGTAAGGAGTAAATATGTGGTTTGTTTTTCGCTGCCCGTCTTTGTGGAGGAGCTCTTGTGAAGTGAGAGGCTCTTCTTCTTCTTCTTCTTACTGTCGAATCTGACGAGACGAGCGCGAAACACCTTCTTTCTTAATGCTAATTTATTCAAGTGCCAGACTTTACGAACGTCTATTCAAATGTGATCACCTACAGTCATAATTGAGAGATTAAAATGCGAAAAAGAGCAAAACCCTCGACGTTTCAGGGTAAACGGAAGCACGTGGATATGGCAGGTGCACGTGCGAGTCACTTCACCTCACACACACATGCACTCACACACACACTCCAGAGCACTCGGATTGCGCATGCATCCACAAGAGCCCACAGACATTTGGAGAGTTCTCTTCAAAGCGGTCTGGATTAAATCCACACACAGAGTATCCTGAGGGAGACCTTTGAAGGAAACGTAGAGCCGTGACGCCGCTGGCCACTGCAGGACTGTTTGTTTTGTCTAAACCCATTTCACACAGACAGTTTGTCATCGAGCTGGTGGGTCTCACACACACAGTGCTGTGGACGTACAGTACAACCAAAGATCAACTAAAATGAGGATAATTAAATCACAGCCCTATCATTACAGGATGTGTTTACTTCAATACAGCATTTCTGCAATGAGTGTGAAGAGTTGTGGCGAGTGTACAGATTACACGGCATTGAGCACACATTGTTTTGCGTGTTAAAATAAAAAAAACGGTTTGAATTCTCTCATTATCTTTATGACAATTAAGCATATTTCTGCATTACTTTAAGGAATTAAACAACCACTTCCCTCAAGATATTATGATATTATATGTTCCTTAAAGAACGTCAAGTATAGCAATTATTACATTTGAATGATTTTTATGATTTAAGCAACAAATTCTTATTACAGAAATGAAAAACTTTCAAAAGGAAGAATATTTTCATTAAAAAGAAATGTTTTTGTATTTCAGTAGTATTTGTTCCACTGCCTTTCTCTAGAACTGTAAAACTTTGCTGTAGTATTGCAGCAGATTTGACAGTAACTGTAAATTTAATGACTACTTAATACAACTTTCCTATTCCTGTTTTCAATTTGAGTTCAAATTTACTTGAATCAAAATTAAAACACTTTGACTTTTGAGATTGAAAATTACTGGTATTAGCACAGCAACACTGCAAAAAATGACATTCTTCCTAAGCATTTTTGTCTTATTTTCTAGTAAAAATATTTAAAACTTTTTACATTACGATCCATTTACGTAACAAGAAAAGTGACCAAAGATATTTAGTCTTGATTTATAAAAGAAAATATAAGAACTAGGTAAGATTATGTTTAAAACAAAAAAATTGTGAAATTAAATCTACAGTAAGTTACTGGCAACCTGCTACAAAACGTTTTACAGTGTGTCTTTACATGTAAAAATCGGATTATATTATAGTAAAAACTAAACTAAATGAAAAAAATCACTGTGACAGTAATGAAATGCCGTGATAATATGAAGATGAGTGTTGGGCAGGAAATTCTCCCCAGGGACAGCATTTGATTGGACAAAAATACAAGCATGGTTTTGACTGCTATTGATGATGTCATCAATCATTTTTTGGCCGTTTTTCAAGATAGCAAAGGCTCTAACTTGTAACTGTTCATATATGTTTGCATATCAGCTATTCGGTCCTAAAACATGCCTTGCTCTCTTTATAACAATAAAAACTTACATTTTGATATAGAATGCAAAATGTGAACCCTGGTGGATATATGGTCAGTAAACTCAACAGCATCACTCACCTCTGTGTTTCTGAGGAGGTGAGATGCTCTCCACACACAAGATTCAAAAGGCCCTTTGGACTTCTCTCCACGCAAGCCTCATTTCTATCACACTAAAGAAAGAGAGAAAACATGAGCTGTTTACCGAATAATACTTTTTATTCTAAAACCAGTTCCCTGAAATGTTATTCTCAGGGTTGAACAAAGAGCAGCGTTTAACTTCCATCACCCGCAATAAAGGATGAGCTCGTCTGTGACCCGCCCGGCATGATTTCACCAGATGAGGACTGACACTAGGGTCAAAGGTTAATTTGTGTAACAGTGGAATTTGCATACAAATGACAGATTTTTTTCAGTGCCCCCCCTCCCTTCCTAAACTTTCAATGTCAAGCACATGAAGAGCCCCGTGGTCTCCTGCTGTTACCGAAGCAACGGCCGTTTCCTCAGAAGTTCGGGCACCTTGTTTCACATTAATCTCAAGCGCAGGTCAGCGACTTCATTTGCTAAATATTATCGCTGGTTTTGCTCTTTGTAGCGCTTTTAAAAATGTTCTCTGTGGCTTTCTACGGACAGAAGATAAGCTTTTGAAACACCACAAAGGCTGTGTTCTTTCTGCTCTGAAGACATAAATGAATTACTGTGGGTGGAAATATAACCAGCGCTGGTTCTCTCTCTCTCTCAACACACCATAACTTCTTAAGAGATTTCTGCCCAAACCAGCTCTCCACTTCTCTCTTGGTCTGATTGGATTGATTGTTTTTCTAATCCAGGGAAAATGACTCACTAAAAGGGGTCATATAATCACTGGCAAACGTGTGGCGAGCTAAACCCGAAGTGACTTTGATTCTTCCTTCATAATTCTGTGTGTGTGAAACTCGCATTTCTCCTCTCCTCCTTTAACTGTGCCTGTTCTCCAGCGCTCACACAGTTTATCTATTCAGAAAAGCGTTTTTATGAAAGTGCTCAAATGACTACATCTTACTCAAAAGTGTCCAAACCTTTAAAGTGATAGTTCACCAAAAAATGAAAAATTCTGTCATCATTTACTCACCCTCTTGTCATTTCAAACCTTTATGACTTTCTATCCACAGTAAACAGAAGAAGATATTTTGAAGAAAGTTGGTAACCGAACAGCACTGGCCCCCATTCACTTCTATTGTATGGACACAAACCAATGCAATGCAAGTTAACAACATTCTTCAAAGTATCTTCTTTTGTGTTCTGCGGAAGGAATAAAGTCATGCAGGTTTGAAATGACAAGAGGGTGAGTAAATGATGACAGAATTTTAATTTTTGCGTGAACTATCACTTTAAGTCTGAAAATTAGACTTTGGTGAGTCACTCTTTTGTGCTACAGACGATTGATGCTCAGATCACGTATACTTTGTTGACCAGTCACTTTACAAAGTAATGAACTTATGATTTTCACCAGATGGAGAATAAAACAAACAATTCACTAGAGTTAAGACATGGACCACATCTTGCTGGGCTTCTTTGGTTCCTTGAAGAAGCTCGAGCATTCACAGAACCTTTCACAAAAGTTTCTTTGTAGTGGATAAAGGTTCTATAGACTATAAAAAGGTAAGAAAGAAATGCTTCCTTTAAGAACCTCTGTCATAAAAAAATTTTGTGGAACCAAAAATGGTAGAGAGAGAGAGAGTAGAATATCACATTAATTCAAAACCACATCATCATAGCATCTAATTTACACAGAACCGAAAACCTCAACTTTTCTGACATTTTAACACTATTCCATGTATGCGTTACAAACATTGATGTTTCCTTCAGGAAACACAACTCAACAATTTCATCACCTTTAGAAATGTGCTGCTGGACCGTTCCAGACAGCTTTTGAGCTTCGAGCTGGACATCACAGGGTCTGTTAAACCCTTGAAGAAACATTAAACTCACCATCTGAAGGCTTTGTTTGTAATTAAAGATGTTGAGAGACGTTCCTCTTCGGAGACAGAGTTTTATATGCAACGGCTTGAGCGGGACGATAATACTGACTTTTCACTTTTGCAGGATTAGCCGAATTGATTTTTCAAGAGCTTTGGGAATAGAAGGAAAGACACAATCATATTAGACGCAACAGTGTTATTATGACAAATAAATTATGATTGATTGGTGTGCTAAACACTAGCCGGTCCCTGGAAAGCGTCCACTTCATTTTGGCAATCGACTCAACGTACATTTCAAAAGTCCCTGTAAATGAACACAAAGTGTGATTATGATCTTATAAACATTTAAACTGTTATTGAGGGAAAAGCGAACAGACGATAAACTCGTGCATCTGTTGTTTGGATCTTTATGCAGAAAAGCAGCTGTGATCCGAACCCTGCATCCCTCGAGCGGTTATTGATCTTCTCGGCTTCTTTCATCCGAGATCTCACCTGTCTCAGATCATAAAAACTCAAGGCCCTCCCCTGACCTGCGGCCGGAGATTACCGTACGTAACTAACCGAGTTAATGAGCTATAGGTGCTAATGCGAGAGGGGATCTGTCTAATTAACTCAGATCAAAGACAGGAGCGTAATCCCAAACAAACCTGCCGATCGGAATACTCTATGAGACAGTGGAAGACTTCAAACAGCGGAGCAGAAGAAGAGGAGATGAACTTTTTGGACACCTTTTACTTTTTAATGATATGAGAGCGGTGAGAAGAGGTTCTGGGATTTTACTGGTACTGACGAACTGAAATGTGGAAAACTTCAGAACTATTGGAGCAGACTTCAGGAGTTCTCAGACGGAGGAACTTTGAGAAACAAAGCTGAGCTCTCAAAGGCACACAAACTGTATGCACACGCTTGCATACAAACACTTAACTCCGTTGACATGGGCCTGCAAGCACCTAAACACCCTGGTAACCACCTAGCAACCAACCAGAATACCTGAGTAACCACACAAAAACACGAGGGGTGTGAATCGTCCCTGGTCTCATGATTCAATTTGATTACGATTATCATGTCAGCGTTTGTTGTCTTTCTTGTCAAAACCCTGAATTAAAACTACACGCCAGACGTGCACTCTGATGTAGATCACTTGGACATGCAATGTGCATCTTTTACGTGCCAATTAAGTGCTTTACATCAACAATTAACAACGATTAGAAACATATGAAATATAAAACATATTTATTTGCATATTTAATAAGCGATTATATGCATATGCAGTAATTGTTCACATCAGCATCGTGATGCATCGTAAAAACGGTTCTATTCAACAGCCCTAAAAAACACTGTGGTGTATAACATGACTCATAATACCCTTCTGCACCAGCAAATCACACTCATTTTTTATATAGAGAGGTAAAAATATATGAAGAGTTTGGTTCCAAAACGGTATAAATCCATTTTGATTCATTTGAGTAAACATGCGTTTTCTTTACAAAGAAAGTGGCAAGAGGAAAACCACTATTTGCTGTTTCAAAGTTTCACATAGCATCTTTAGGTTCTAGTAACATAAAAAATTCAAATCCAGATTTTGATTTTAAAAGATTTATTATAAAAACTGATCTTTTTTTCCAAAATGCAATAAATCCATTGAATCAATATAACATTTATTTTGCATATGAAACTGTTGAAAATACACAACAAAGTCAGTTGATCCACATATGACAGCCTCTGAACTCAATACAATACTATCTTACGTAGAGGCACTGGACTAAAAATACATTCAATCAGTCATCGCTGCTAAAATGAATTCAACTCTTCATCGTCATCTTTATAATGCTATAAATTAGTGCCTCGTCTTCTTAATCTCCTCACGTAAATGATTCGATTTCTATGGTTTACGTTTCTTACCTGCCGCAGAAACCAGCACAGGTTCATCAATGCCGTCAAAATTGACAGAATTGACAGAAAACATGACAGAATAACATGGCGGATATCGCATTTTGCATAAAATTAAAAAGTGACTTTTCAATACCGACCTGATACAACACTGATTTTGGCGAAAACTCTTTTTTTTTAATGGCATTCATCGCGTTTTGGAACCAAACTCAGGGCTGGCTGGGAAGAAAAATCGGCCCTGGCATTTTTAGGCCCACCAAATCTGTCGATGGGGGGGAGGGGTGTGCATGCATACGTGTCTTTTGCATTCACGTTGCGTGCATTCGCATTTATAATACGTCCGTCTAAGCGGCCAACTCCGCCGTTACGGCCCCATACTTTTAGCGGCAAACGCGTCCGTTACGGCCCCACACGTTAGCGGCCCACCGGGAAAACGCCCGGTACACCAGATGGCCAGTCCGCCCCTGACCAAACTCTTCATATATTTCTTACTAACTCGTATCTGGACTTCACCTTTTGCCTTTTTTCATCCCTTTGATCGTTTCCTCCTGAGGATGAACCCAGAAGAATAGCGAAACTCGTGTTTAACAAGTTTGCACGCACACACTGAGCAATATTAATATTTCCTCCACTCTAGCTTGTGGGCCAAGCCCAGAAAATTGTGTTCCTGTAGTGTCCAGCTCCTGGGACAGCCACACCAAATGTGTAATTTCACAGTTATAAGGCCCATTTCCACAGTGCTCACCTTTCCCACAAACCCACACGTACTCATACACAGACCGGGGTCATTTTCAAAATCACTACAGCTAATCAATTAGATACGGACACTGACAGCTCACAGACACACACCTGCGAGATCAACACACACACGCACCATTTACAGCCCATTTCACACACCTGTCTGCATTCACACACCAGCTTCAATACATAAATATAAATATTCAATAACAAATGAAATAAAAACAAATACAAACGTGAAGCAACCGAAATGGTATTTTCCATACAAAACATACTGTACATGTACAGTACACCTATACAACATACACAGAAAGTTGGTTTGGATTAAGTATCTGACAAATGAATAAATATGGTATTGTATTGTTAGAGTTCATAATAAACATTATAATTTATGTTTACAGACATTAAAATCAAATCATTTGTTCAGTGGGTCAAAGCTCAGAATAGATGTTTAATAATAGCCTTGGATTAGTCCTTCAGCATCGTTCACATCAGCCTGTGAATTTCAAACCATTTAATCGTCGTCACATTTAAAGGAGATTTTGACACTTCAGACATGAAGTGGGATGATTTGAGGACTATATTTGATCATGACATGTTTCTATTTGCTCATGTGTGCGTACCGCGGTAATTCTGTCATTATCACCAGACACAGAGGTGTAAATGATTTATTCCGTATAGATCTGTGATCCGATCTCATCGTGTCGGGAAACAGACAATGAGGCTCTTTTAACCGGCAGCGTGTGAAACACCGTTCACCCCCTCCACACACATACACACCCCATGGGCCTGGGAGAAAAATCAGGCTTGCAGGTGTAGATGTACTTCAGAGCCTCAATGCGTCTGTGTGTGTCTTTGTGCATTAAACACGCTCATGTCCAGAGAGGAAGTTGTGACCTAAATATGGCTGAAAGACACAACATGTGACCCGCCTGGAGCTTTCATAATGCTGCCGTGAGCCACAACTGCCTGCCTTCCGCTCTCTCTTTCTCTGAGCAGATGACAGCAGATGGAAGCCATATTGTCCAGATACGAAACGTGTGTAATCGCACAAAAGTTCAGCAAACTAAGCAATGAAGTCCTATGCTTGCCAGATTAAATCTTTCCTGCGCTTCTGCATCAATGACTTCATTACCTGCATGTTAAACTGCTTCAGGGCATGCTTAGGTCTTTATGTGACCAGTGGTTATTAAACAATCTGTCTGTGTTTATTTCAACAACATGTTGCAGGAGAAATGATCTTAAGATCTCAGACAAGGAACAAGATAACAGAGACCATTTTATTTCATGTATTTTTCTCTTTGCTTATCTTTTTTGCTTTTCGTTAAACTGTGAATTAAGATTATAGATGGACTCACTACCATACGAAGACTGAAGCGACAATGGGTTTTCCTCACTGAACGACTTTAATCCTAATAAATTCATCTTCCACGATTAATTTCAGTCGGAAATAAATGACATAAACAAATGTATCCAATCATATTTCTTCTTTGTGCTAACAAACAATACGGTCACAAAAACAGTATGACAAGAGGGTGAGGACATTTTGTTACGGTGAAATTTAAGATTCATTTGCGGATTAACCATGACTTTAAACAGTTGAGCTACTTGTGATGTCATGTGATGATGATGATAATGGCTGACCTCATGAATATTAATTATACTGACGTTACTAGGTAACCTATTTAGACCATCCATTCCCAGATCTGAATTAATATTCATGAGCCAGACATTCAATCTACAGTAGTTGGATTCATAAATCTTGTGCAGTTGAATTGCCTTGTAGACTCAATATTTCAGAAAGGCATTTAATTCAATAGTTTTACAAAACACAACTCAAATTTGGATAAATAAGCACTATAACTTGCATTTAAACATGTATTTATGTAAGGATTTGGTCTGCAGGTCTTCTTCAAAACATCAATGTTGTAATGAGGGAAATTCCCTGTTTAAAACACACAAGAGAAAATGATTTCACATCATTTGAACACATACATATTTTAATAAAGTTAATAAAAATAAACACACAAATGCAATTTTTTTAATGTAATTTCATAAAAATTCTATTTGCATATTCAATGCTAATGATGACTCCCAATGAACGTGAGTCTGTGTTCTTAGCTAATTTGATCATCATCCTTTTTAAGGAAGGCTGTTGATTGGCTGTTCGAATGGCCCACATTATTAATAAAAGAAGAAAGTGTCGTCCCAGTGCAGGGATGCGCCCTAAAATAAATATATATATATGAATTCATGTCATTTTTGTTGTTTCAGTAAAATTACTTGGAAATAGGACATATTTGCATTTTTGAGAGTCGGTTTGTTTTTGCCAAGAAATATATTTGTTCTGCACTAAGAGGTCAAAGGTCAAGAGCAGTGGCGTATCCAGGGGTGGGGACCATGGGTGCACTTGCACCCTCTGAAAGATGATTGGTCCCCCGGTGTCCCTCCACCTCTCTAATTGCCTGCCAGGCTGTTGATCACAAATTCAAATCATAATAATGGGATTTTGTTTGTATAAGTAACTTGGTAAGATTATCTACTTTTTATTGCACACAATATGTGCATGCTGTGAGCAACTGTGAACTGTTCATTTACGCAGAACGCATTTTTCCATTAAGCGGGGGTGGCGCAACTTTTCCATTGTTTTTTATGCAAGTATGCGCTAAACGGACGTGTTTGGCCATTGGTGCGCATCGGCTGAACAGCACCTGACTGTACCACAAGTATAGCAATTGCAAGTTTGCATTACATTTTTTTAAATACATTCACGATTAGATCTCTTCAGCGATCGTCTTTCCCTCATGTGCAGCATATAATAAGATATATTTATATAGTTTTAACTGTTTCTTTGAAGGCAATTATGAGAAATGAGGGTTCAGTCAGTGGAGGAAGAAGATTGACAGAGTTACGATCGCGTTCCCTCACACATCCAATTTAAACTTATAACATGCTGGGTGTTTGTGGTTTTATTATTAAAAAACACATTTGCAGGTAATCATAAAGCTATTGTGACTATGTAAAACACAGCAGACACCACATACATGTATTAAAGGTGAAATTATTACTACTTTTGTATTCGACAGACCATATGGTTTTCTTAATTTTCGGGTGCGCTCCTATTTTAAGTTTTAAAAAAAGTAAATTTTCCTGGGGCCTCCTTTATAATATGTTGGGTAGAAAAAAACAATCCTAAATTTGTTTTTACGATAATTTGTCAAAGTGCATACGTGGTTTATCAAACGAACGTACAGACAAAAAATCTGCATATATCTTCTCATGCTTAACATGGTCAACTTATTAAAAAACGAGTTGGACGTATGATGTAGTATTTCTGTGCTTGATACACTCCCCCAGCACTCCAACTTGTTTCGGAAAGTTTGTTATGAGTCTGGATCCCTGTTTCGTAACGGGGAGCCTATTCCTTTTATTGGGCAAATTACCCCAGAAAAGGCGAAAGAAACGAACCGACGAGCGATAGGAAGACCCTCTTATCATGATTGGCTGCGCTATGGGCCCGCAGTTGCTGCTCGTTACTCTTGCCATAGTGAGAGAAGTTGAGGTGTGTTTGTTTGTTCACGGCATTTCAGTGATGGATGTTATATAAACGGTGGATGTAACGCTGGATTTGGAGATTGTTTGAAACTGATAGATGGCGCGGTCCCAGTGCTAAAAGTTGCCAGACTTGAACTGCACGCGGTAAATCAAACTAAGTCATACGTCTGTGTTTTGTTAGCAATCGGAGCGTAAATGCATAATGTAAAAACACCAAGGGATTAATGTGATGATGTATTGCTTGCTCGTGCTGTAGTTCCGTCCTGCCTCCAGCAGCTCTTCTTTTTCTGGAAATAATCGTACAGTATCGATGTATCTCTCTTTTATAAATTTGATCAAACTAAGTACTCTTCGAAGATAAGACGTATGCAATACTACTGTATAGGTACTCTAGATTAGCAGAAACTGCGTGTGTTACCCGATCTTTAAATATAGGCTATACATGTATGTGTGTACAAAATTATTATGCACAGTACACAGACATATATTATTTAAACTTTTGTTCTGGATGTGATTAATCACGATGAATCGTTTAACAGCCCTACTGAATAAGAAAATGGCTTATATCATCAAAATATTTTCCATAAAAACATACATTTGCAACCCCAAGGATGTGGGTTCAAATCTCAATACAAGACTGACAAGAAATGACAGCACAAGGCCAATGAACCAATAACAAGTAAAGCTAAATATAATCCAGTCTGACGGAATAAGTGTACAATGTTTCCTGCAGGCTACTTCTAGACATGTCGAAGAAATCACACGCAACAGACCCGGATGGGTTTTTTAATACAAGTTTGTATTTTTATGATGCAATGCTGGCGAGTGTGTTGGGTTCCTTTTGTATTTGCACAGAAGTGAAATGCCTGTTAGCTTTATGAGAGTGTATGTAATCTGTGTGTGCTTTAATTGGCCTTTATTCTGTGTGTGGTGAGTTCAGCAAAACACACACATGAGGCCAGAATGAGAGAGAGGGACACTTGGGTGTTTCCAAGCGTGAAAAGTTGAGCTGATATTTAAGGTCCGACTATTAGCAATTAACGAATATGAAACAGAGGGTCATTAGGGCGTGTGACCGGGACTGTCCCCATGCCTTTCAAAACAGATTCTCTAAATCTACATGTATGTGTGCTCGCCAGAGGTGGTGTCACCCACCTATTAGCCAGAATGAGCATTTGATTGGACGTTCTGAATGTATCAGTTCCGAGTGCGCTGGGCACATCTCGGGCAAGCATCTTTAATGAGGAACAATTTGGTCACAATATAATGAAACATCCAGGGTTTCTATAACAAAGAAACATAGTCAGGAGGGGCAGAGCGCTGTCTTGTGACAGACGGGTGATTGTGTTCGGGTTTGTGGCGGGCTGCCATGCGCTCACTGTTTCAGACAGGGTTAAGGAGGTACCTGGATAATCATTATTTACTCCAGATCTCTCTGCTTCAACTCCTGCCATATGGAAGCAGTCGTAGCTCTGTTCCAAAACCCTGTGATCTGCTTACAGAAAAGAAAGTGTGAATCCTGTTCTAGACAACAGGCTTATTCAACAGGCCTTCTAGCACAGCGCTTCCCGAACTTTTCCTTGCAGGACCCACCTTAACCGGTATAACAAAGGCACTAATATATTTAAAATGGAAGTATGGGGGGAATACACATTCATTGTCATTTAGTAGGCTAAAAAACAGTACTTTTATCTAATTTTACTGCACTGTAAAAAGATCCTGTAAAAAACGGAATTTTCTGGCAGCTTTTTTTTTTTTAAATAAAATAAAAATTCCTGTAAAATTACATGGTTTTCTCTGTTTTACTTGTAAATTTGCTGTGTTTTCTTTAATTTGATGGTTTTTAATTGTATTTCAAAAATTACGTGAAAAAATGTGTATAAAACAGTACAATTTTGAAAAATTACGTTTTTATTACAGTGTGTATTATTTTAGTGAATTTTCACATATTTTTGAAATGCTGTAAAAAAATGTTTTTATGCTAATTTAAAAGTTGTTTGTATGTAACATGAAAAACGTATTTTTACTGCACAAAAAAACTATTTTACATTTTTTTCTGGTGCCCCAGCTGCCAGAATAATAGAGTTATTTACTGTGTTTATATTTTCTTATATATTATAACTTATATATTATTAAGTTTAGACACTCAGAGGGGTTCTTTGCTCGTAATCATAGGGGAACCACTTTTAGTGCTATATAGCACCATCTTGGCACTTCAGTGATTCTTCTTCAAGGGTTCTTTGAGGTGACCGAGGTGCTAAAGAGCACCCTTTCCATATAAAGAACCTGTTAAGCCCCTGTATGGTTCTTCAGCGCTCCTATATAGCACCTCAGTCATCCCAAAGAACCGCTGAAGAACCACTTAAGCACCAAAATATGGTTCTATATAGCACTGTTTTGTGTAAGTGTAAGATATCAAAACCAATGCTGTTCATTATCTGTAGAAAACTGTGGGACATTGGGTTCCTACTGGCCCCAGCAAACCATAAATTGCACGAATGATAAAATGCAAAATAATATAAAATAAAGGACAAAGCAAGAAAAATAATAGGATATAAACAATACTCAATAACAAAAATAAATACATTCAGGTTTCTGAAAGAAACAGATAAAAGTTTGATCAATCATAAGCTTTTATATCAGTTGAACGCTGCCTTAGAAGGTAGCTGCCTATGTAGGCTGTATAGGATAGCTCAGTAAGGTTCAATGTTCAAACAAGCGTAGACCGATCGAGCCCCTAAAGGTGTTTTTACTGTGATGATAATTTTATTGAATCGAAATGGAGAGTTTTCTTCATAAAGTTTCACCAGGAGGACAGAGAACTCCTCACAGCACAATAAATATCAATGTTTCACGGTAATTTTCTGGGATAATTAAAAACATTTCCGAGCCTTACTTGTGAAACTGAGCAAAAGTCTTCAAGTTCACTTGTAACGGAGCCAGTTAAACGCTACGCCCCAGGCCAGGAAACAGAAAAGAGATGAATATATATCTGTGAGTGGGTCATTAAACATCAGGTTTATCGGTAAAAGGAAGTTTTAACTGTGTAAATATGAGCAGATTGAGTAGGAAACATAATGGTGTCAAAAAGGTTGTTGTTCATCTTACCGCGCTTTTGTGAAGCTAAATTTTGGGGTGGCGTATACAAATCATTAGTTCTCAGGATTGCTTCAGGCTTTTGGAAAGTATGTGAGCGTTTATCCCGGAAACCACCATCATTAAGGCCTGCTGATATCATACGTTAAATTACACTTCCGACATTTTTCACTCATTCTCACATCATTCTAAAGGTGTCAGGCTTTTTGTTTTCTATGTCGCATAATGTAAAATAAAACTGTGAGGAGAAAGTTCAAATTAAAATCTATACGGTATAAAATCACAGTATATCACAAATGACAGTCTGTAAACCCATTTACGTATGTGCACTGGTTTCTCACAAAGATTAATACTGAGAGTTTGCGTAATTGCTCATTAATATGTACAAAAAAAGGTTTGTGTACACTACACAAACACATACTGAAATTAATGAGATCATACTGGGAAAACACAGGTGCCCTCCAACCCCAACAATAAACCTTCCACATAACTATAAACCGTGCACTTCGTCGGGTTATGAAATATTTAAGCACTCATGGAGAATGTGCAGAAATCATAATATCTGTCTGCACGGGAACGTATCTGTCTTAAAATGGCGACATTTATATTTCACTTCCATTCAAAGGATCTATGTCTGCATTCACATAAAGAGTCAATACGTTTATCCTTCAGTGTTTATATAAGGAGTAATCTGTCTGAGTTATACCACGACTAATATCCTAATGGAGCTGGAGCTTCATAATTCACCACAAACTCTTGTCAGCACACTGCAATGTACAACGTACATAAGACATATAATGAATATACATTTAGCTCATCACTGATTCGCCGTCAGCTATTCTTTATATATGAGCAAAATATGTAATTTAATCTAGTCTTAAATACATACATCAAAACTTCAGCCCACAGTCACTGTGGAGATAATACAGATGGCCAACTGTGATATTATAATATAGAGCGGAGGACAGATCCCATATGAGTACATGACGGGAGGTTAAAGACAAAACTCTCTCGTCGTCCCATCACGACGACACAGAGTACCAGATTTTATATCTTTAGGGCAAAAGAGACGGATCTGTGAAATAAAAACTTTACCCAAACTAACAAATGACCCTGATGAATATTAAAGCGGCTTGTGTTTTTTATGGTTTTAAATTGTGTATGATTTGATACGATCGGTAGAGGATTCTGCCTGTGGGTGACATTGTGAAATCAGATGAAGAGATGTTTTCTTTTTCTTTCTCTTTATGTGCATTATGAGTTTCATATCAAGACAAATGCAACATTAATATATTGTTTATGGCGGGAAAATGCTGCAACATTTCACCGTGGTATTTATGCAGAAACACAGAACGACGGGCCGAGAGACTTCTGATTACCCCCATTACAACTCGCAAATGTAGTTGTTTTGAGTATATTTGTGCATAATGTTTCTAATTTAGAACTTGATTTACTGGCAAGAATGTTTAACAACACTTAGGAGCCCATGCACAAATACATATATTTTCAAATTCTAGAAAATGTCTTTAATTTATTCAACTACATTTGTATTTGTTTATCCATTAATCTGCTTACTTGTTTATTTTCCTTGTTATTATTTAATGAATTAAAAATCCACCAGAGACCCCAAGTGGTACAGTAGTCGGTACAGTAGTTTCAAAATTATTTACATTAGTGGCGTGCCTGGCCGCAGTTTCTGTGGGCCGGTCTATGTAGGTTATTGTCACCAAGTTGATATGCAAATTGTCTTATCAGCTGGGACTCACAAACAGACGGAATTCTGATTGATTTAATAAAGTGCTTTTATCTTTCAAAGTGCTAATTAGCCGAGATGAGCCGCGCTTTCAATGTTGCCTTTCTGCCGTACTTAACAAGACCATTATACACAGTTTTTTCATTGCTGTATCAGTCTTTTTGCAGCGTTCTTTCAAAGTTACAAAAAGTTTAAAAGTAAGAAAATTCTGTGAATGATTTTCATCAGTAGGTTGTTAGATTGGAGGTGTTGTTCCATTGGCTGATGCGCGTGGTTGCATTTCAGCAGGTGCTGTCTGTTTTGGGTCGATTTGTGTTTGCGTGAGCCATACATCACGCTGCGTCTGGTTCTCTCCGTGCTCTTAGAGTCGAGTCATGTGTGTTTGTAAAGGCGTGTTACTGGGAGAGTGGGCGTTTGTGCCAAGAGGAGATTCGGGTCTACCCATTTCAGATGAACTTTGTTTTTCCGTATCAACATCTGACTTTTGAGACTGAAGGGATTGCCAACCTGATCTCATGTTAATTCGTAACTATTTCACAAGGTGGCTAATTTGTATGAATTCGTACAATGTGAATGATACAAAAATAATTATTCAAAAAAGCAATACTGAAGCCCCTCCCCTAACCCCAGCCCACCCCTAAACCCAGGGGCCTAATTTCCACTGGGGACAGGGGGGACATGTCCCCCTCAGTTTTCAAAATCCCGTTCGTGTCCCCATCACTTTCAAATTTGTTTGTAATGATTTTTTAACCACATGCCGTCATCGCCACGGAGAAGTAGACTGAGCAGGACAAAGAGAGTCTGCCTGTGTCGATGCGCGCGTCGCGTGCACACGCTAAAAAAGATCACTGGAAGATTGTTTTCAATCACGTGGTTTTGATATGAATTTTTTTACATGGACGTTGTTTCGGTAGGCTATATGTTAAGCGGTTTCCTTATAATGGACTTCTATGGGGAAGAAACGCAACGCGTTATTTATTACTTTTTTCGTTTGATAAGGACTAGTTCTTTTAACAGCAGTTAGTGTTTATGACAAGGCTTGACAGAAACATGGGCTTCCCTGGTCGTTGTTTAGGTACGTTAAACCTCGTTAAGCATTTCAGAAAGTCATCCGGCTCGTCCCCTTCCGACCGCAGATTCAGGTTTACAAGCCAAGTTTTCCTTCGTTTCTCAGTCAATACTCGCATTTTCCCCCATCAACTTTTGCTACACAATAAAAACACATTTTGGTTTCATGGCTTAATCAATTTAAACAATCAAAAGCAATGCAAACATAGGTATTTTTAATTTGTGATAGGATTCAAATCAAAAACATTTTCCTCCATTTTGTGTCCCCCCCACTTCTCAAATCAAAGTTACACCCTTGCCTAAACCTAACATCACTGCAAATCGCACTAAAAAGTGTACATAAAATCGTACAAATTCATATGAATTGGTCACCTGCAAAATACGAATTGGAATTGCTGGATCAGTCAGACATATTGATTCTTACCATTCTGATGTCACACATTTTTTATCAATAACAACTGTTAATCACAAACAATATTATCACCGGACAATAATAATAAAATTGACATATGATTTTATTGTTTATTTAGTGAAAGGTTTCTGTTTTAAGTTGAAATGAAAAGTTGTTGAATGTTTGATCATGTTTTATAATCGCTGCCATCATCAGTTTGTACAATGTTTCATCACCCATCCTTCTAAAACGCTTGTGAAACTCTGAATGTGGGTTTACTCGGGTCTTTTATTCCATTTGCTCTCCATTTTAATCTCATTGATGTGTAGCGGAAACAACCAAGATATTAAAGAGAACGTAGTGTTGTCAGCCATATGAAAATAATCCGAGCACAAACACACCTTCCTCATTTCCCAGCGAGTGATCTGAGCCGGCGTTTGTTTGCAGCTATCGGTGAAACGACATTTGATGTCTTCCAGTCGGACACTTCTAGGGAATATTTTCCTCCCCTCTATCCCTGAGCAATCGGAATAATTCTGAAGCGCATATTTTAATTCTCAATCTATCTTTGATGTCTTATTTGTGTGATTATTTCTCTTTCTGTCAGGTCCTGGTAGCACATCACGCACAGTCGGGAGGGTTTTTCATGCATCAAAAGAAAAATCCCAAATGCATAAATTCAAGCAAACATAAAACAGAGAAGTAAGAGAAAAAAGTATAAACCGAGAGAGACTCCAAAGTCAACGTACAGCCGAGCGACTCAGTCGCGCGCTCTCAAATGATCGGAGGTCTAATTAGCATGAAACTTTCTGTCTCTCGAACGAAAGCGCGAGAGGAGATTCGGATCGTTCACCTTCTGTCAATCTGAACAAACAAAAAAAGGGGGGAGATCAGCGTATCATTGCAGGAAACAGAACCTGCGCAATTAAAAGAGTGAAAAATGACCAGGCGAGTCGTAAGCAAAAAGCAGCGAATGTAACACCACTAATTATTGACTGTCCGCTCATGGCTGCAAAGGCTTCATTAGGACGACTGAGCCTCTAATTTGTTTTGCCGTGACATTCATCATATACTGTCCGTAACCTTTAATTCATCTATTGTTAGCACTTCTGTCTGCTGAAGTAAGGGCTCGCGTGCACGCGTGTGTTTGGAATATCAGTGTAAATTGGCATCACGTTTTCTTCGCGATGTCTGATAAGTCTCTCTCTTAATTCTCAGACAGAGGTGAAGAACAAACAAAACATAAACGCAGAAAAAACAGAATCCCACACACGGGAAGTTCAGAGCTTACGTCCTCTTGTTTTTTTACGTAGGCAGCAAACCAGAACCTCTTCTTCTGGGCCACGGTTGAGATCTCGGCAATGAATCACGGAGAACTTCCGAAATGAGATGTTGAGAAATATTTAAAGGGACAGATCTCCCATTATTGAAATGCATGTTTCACAAAACCTGTAAGACTTTCTTTGTTCCTCGAACAAAGCAACTACTTATAAGTTATTAGTTATTAGAAGGCTGTATCATAGTAGTAGATTCCATGAGTTGAATGGGCTACAATTATGACACGTGTTTGTTGTTTTGTTTTTTGTTTTCTCCCGTATAAGCAGAAGTGGGGTTGTGACAACACAGGGTAAATTACAACACTAAAAAAAAATGATTTTACGATACTGTTCACTTTATTTAAACAATTCATTTTGCTTTAACACCATTGTATTAGGTTTTATGTTCAAACACAATTGCATTGTGTTAAACGGACTAAAAACAGTCATGTTTTGGCTTAACTAAATGTTTACATTTTAAATTAACATGTTTAAATCAAGTAGGTCAAAATGATATTTGATGCTTGTTCAATTTACTTAAATATATCAAGTTAACACAACACATTTATTGTAAACCACTACCTAAATTTAGTTGTATAAAGTAGCGTTATAGAAACTTGGAACAGGATTTCCACTTCCCATCAAGCTTTGCATGGGGCTGAATAGGGAGAGTAAAAGTTCCAATAAAATGTTATTTTATACATCTTTTATCAAAATGATGAATCGGGGATATTTGTTCAGGTTTAATACTCTTTAATGTTTGTATTTAAAAGAGTTTCTGTTATGTTAATGTTTTTGGGGAGTTACCATTGTGGTAAAGTGTAGAGCATGTGCTTGGGTTGAGGACCTGCTAACCAGATTATAAATTGCTTTAATAAAAAAGCAAGTATTTGGGGTATGCCGAAAGTGTAACAAAACCAATTTTTGGCTAACTCCTAATATTTAGCTTATTTAGTATATGTGACCCTGGACAACAAAACCAGTCTTATGGGTCAAAATTACATAATCTGAAAGCTGAATAAATAAACGTTCTATAGATGTATGAGTTGTTAGAATAGGACAATATCTGGCTGAGATACAACCGTTTAAAACTCTGGAATCCGAGAGCGCAAAAAAATCAAAATATTGAGAAAATTGCCTTTGAAGTTGTTAATCAGGGGCACTGTGGCAGACCATCCACTCACAAAAATAAAGTTTTTATATATTTAAGGTAGGAAATTTACAAAATATCTTCATGGAACATGATCTTTACTTAATATCCTAAAGATTTTTGGCATAAAAGAAAAATTGATCATTTTGACCCACACAATGTATTTTTGTCTTTTACTAAAAATGTTCCCGTGCTACTTAAGACTGGTTTTGTGATCCAGGGTCACATATGTTAAAAATAACAACTATATCAGAAAATATCTTACCTTAAACTAACTTAATTCAATTATGGACAGTAGTTCCACATAATGGAAACATGTTATCTCTACTTAAATACTGTTAGTAAGATGAACTTAATTGATTAAAGTTATTTTGGACTTCATTTGGACATGGTTGTTTAAGTTTACTCAATTCAGTTTAGTTAATCCTACATTAAGGTTTTGAGTAGAGATAACATATTTCTGCTGTGTGGAACCACTGTCCATAATTTAGTTTAAAGTATCATTATCAACATAATTTAAAATTTTACAACCTTTAACAAAAATGACTGATTGAAATTATAATATAATAATTATGAAATATGTTTTTATTTATTTTATAGACTTAATAGGTTACTTTTCCAAAACATTTCAATTTTCTAATTTGCATTACTGATTATATGCTCACCGATTCTACGTTCATATCAAATGTTCATTACAAATTCTGGATTCCTAAATTGTGAAATTGAATAAATTAATATGTTAAGCAGGCAAATAAACAGAGAGAGAAAACAAATAAAGTAAAATTTCATACAAGGGGAAAGTTTAGTGCTCTTGCCCCGGTTTTGAAATCAAACATTCTGCCGCAGCGTCAAACTTTGCATGAATAACGAATGTTAATCCTGGCGTCTACGCATCGTAGTGTTTTTAACGGCACGAGCGTGCGACTGGGTGAAAATCTAATGCAAATAAGTCGTGGCCCCTGTGGTCCTTGAACTGCTCCTCTCTGATAACCCAATTATTGTCTCAAGAGCTGTGTCAATAGCTCTAGCCATCTCCTCTTCAGCAAATCAGTCCCGTAACCTCCAGCACTTTCCATTTCATTCAGACATTTTTTGACAGTTCAAAGCAATCAGCCAAGGCCTCACAAGGACGTGGATTGATTTTGTGTGCTCGCTTATCATGCTAATTCGCAGAAAATCAGCCTTTTCATCCGCCGTCTGATTGCAGCTCTCGGTGAAGCTGCGACTGCGCAGACACGCCGTCAAGACTCACTCTCTTCTACGCGAGCTTTAAGTGCTCTCTAGAGCTGGTGGGTTTGCCCGATCTTCTGCCGTCTGTTTTCTCTGGATCTTCATCTGATGTGATGATCAACAAGTATCTCCACAAACACACACACGCAGCAACAGAGACGACGCTCTCAACGTGATTCCAACATGAGCTACGTGATATGGTTCATTCCTACAGAATCATGTTTCTTTATATATTTATATAAAATGTTGATTACACTTACAATAAAAACACATTTAAACACCCAACTACAATATTATAGTATACTTGAAAATGGGTGTTAAAGATCGCGTATCAAAGGCAGTTTCTGCCAATCTCATATTAATCTTGGGTGCCTATAAGGTAGTATTGCATACGTCGTATCTAAGAAAAGTATTTAGTTAGATCAAATTTATAAAAGAGAGATACAGCTGTACGATTATTTCCAGAAAAACACGAGCTGCTAGAGGTGGGACTAGTGGGGAGGGATGGAACTACAGCAGGAGCAAGCAACACATCGTCACATTAATCCCTTTGTGTTTTGTACATTATGCAGGTACACGCCGATAGCAAACAAAACACAGACGTATGACTAGGGATGGGCGATATTATATCGTTTGCGATATACCGGTAAAAATTCCCCACACAATAGGAATTAGTCTTTCCGGGTATAGCGGGTATAGCGGAGGGCGGACGTGAAGCTGAGAAAGAGTTTGCACTAAAAGACGAGCTCTAAATCTCGTTTAGGTTGGCACTGTAGATGCATCCAAGTTAATGTTTAGTTTCACTTTCGTTTTATTTAATTCGTTTCTTAAGTATTCGTTGATAGTCATAATACGTTACACCACAACATTTAGTTTGGCTAAAAGTATTTATTTAAACATTCGTTAGATGTTATGCGCGCGTGCGCAAATTGTTTAATAGGATTTCTTGCCTGTATACAGGATGAACGGAGCGTCCCGTGCGCAGCTCGCGCCCACATGTGCTTTCATAGCGACACAGCGCGCACAGCACTGCTGCCTGTTTACATACAGTACAATTGCAAGTTTGTATTACGTTATTTTAAATACGTTTATGAGCGTATGAAAGCATGGATTATTTAATTAGATTTCTTTTATCCGCATTTTTCTGTTCTCTTTCTGTAGCGCGAGTCATAGACAGATTCAGTGTATGTTGCTGTGAGAAGAGAAGGTTCACACAGTTCAAGAGAGAGTGATTGACAGCGTGATGAGATCGATCGTTTCCACCCAACAATAGAATATATACAGTTTTAGGTATGACATGATGTGTTTATTGAGCTTTAGTTCATTTAACTTTTCTTTACTACAACCTTTTGAAGTCGAATCTCACTATTATATTTTAAATTTACAAAAATACTGTAGGTATATTTTAGGAGCTATTTGATTTGGGATAAGTTTTACTTTTTGATAATATTTGTTTTTCTGGGGGTCTAGACTACATGCAGCTACTATCACTTGACGCAAAAAACAGCGGTGGATGGCGTTATGGATATATCGTCATTTTTATCGTTATCGCAACAAATACCAGGAATTATCGTGATTTTAGGGCCATATCGCCCATCCCTACGTATGACTTAGTTTGACTTACCGCGTGCATTTCATGTCCGGCATCTTTTAGCACTGGGACCGCGTCATCTATTAATTTCAAACGATCTCCAAATCCAGCGTAATATCCACCGTTTATATAACGGTGTGAACAGACAGACACACCTAAACTTCATTATCACAAGAGTAACGAGCTGCAGCGCAGCCCATCTTGATGCAGCGCAGATGACACATTGATGGTAAGCGGGTCTCGCTCGTCGGTAATTGGCTCGTGGGCGGGCTCTTTCTTTGCCTTGCAGTGCTTTTCCGGGAGAATGGCCAATAAAAAGGAATATTTTGGAAAGTATTTTATAATTTTTATATAATTATAAAAAACTTTCCGAAACACGTTGGAGTGCTGGGGGAGTGTATCAAGTACAGAATTACTACATCATACATCCAACTCGTTTTTAACAAGTTGACCATGTTAAGCATGAGAAGCCAGCACGTTTAACAGTGTAAAGAAGTCAGAATGCATGACATAGCATGATACCCGATCTTTAATATTAGATAAAATCACCTGACCTTGTCTGTGTTAAGTTATCCAACAGGAATTACACTCAAAATGTCTTGCAGGAAGCTCATCCACTTACATTTTAGAAAAAATCTAATAAAAATAGTCCTTTACGTAAAACTGAAATAAATAAATAAAAAGAACACTGAATAATAAGTTGACATGATTTTCTGTCATTATTTTAGTTTATGCCACAAACGCTGTGGGTTTTAAAGCCAAAAATAAAAATTATTTTATTTTTTACAGTACATGTGATTCCAAACCTGTATGACTTTCTTCTGCAGAACACAAAAGATATATTTTGAAAAATGTTGGTAAACAAACAACAGTAAAACTTTAGATTACGGCCTGCAAAGTACCGCATAATTAAACAGGATTTATAACTTAACTAATAGTAACAACAATGTACCTCTAAAGTACATATCTGTAGATAAAGGGGAACAATATGCAAAGTTTGGGGAATAAAGGGGTAAGAGTAAGTACATTTTTTAAATACTTATGAGGGAACTGCATGCCAAATAAACATCCAAATCAAACCGCTCTTGAACTATTTGATTTTAGTCTCGAAAGATCAACATTGATTTTGCACATTTTACACATTAAAACTCAAAACAAATAATAATAACTAATAACTAAAATAAATTATTTGTGACCAACAATCCTAAAATCAATCAAATAAAAATGTATCCTAAAGTCAAAACTCTGTCAAATTTACAGTTGACAGGCAGTCTGCATGCTTCATTCGTGCTGTTGCAAAAACTGAACACATAATTTCCCCTTATTTCATGTTCACTATAATAATAGAATAAGAACCCCATACTTAATTCATATCCACAGTAGCTTATTTATGGGTACATTGTGATTACAAAAGTGTAGTGTATGTTCACGCTAAGATTGTTGTATAGCATAGGTCATACATACCACGTAATATTAAAATAGTTACCCCTTAGTTTCAAAAACTTACAGTATAAATATATATTTTTAATTTCCGGACTTCTTTATTCCCCAAACTTTGCATATTGTTCCCCTTTACCAGATATGTACTGTAGAGGTACATTATTGTCAGAGGCGTCATGCCCATTTTTTAACACAGTCAGTTGTGTGTGCAACCTCCAAATGACGAGTTTCTAGACGGCATCTATTAATCAGTTGCACTTAAATTATTATATTATGTATCATATTTCATTATACATTTTTGTTTCATAATGGAAGGAATTTTGTAATGGATAATAAATCTATATTAAAGGCAGTTTAACAAAGGGTAACCACTTTGCTTTATTTTTATTTGCTTTTACTTTTGTGCTCTATGTTCATTTGTATGGAAACAATGACTCTTTTACTACTATAGCACAAAATTGTAGATATTTGTTCTCAAAATACACCAGACTGATCCAGACAAGATTTGTGCAATGTTTTGAATACGCTTAATAGATATTCTCTATAATATTGCTTTAAATGTATGTATTTGTACGTACAGGACATGTTTCTGTACGCCCCTGATTATTGTTACAATTACTTACGCTGTAAATTCTGTTTAATTATGCGGTACATTGCAGACTGTAATCTAAAGCGTTACCCAAACAACATTGACTTTCATTGTATGGACACAAAACCACTGAGACATTTCTCAAAATATCTTCTTTTGTGGTCCACAGAACAAAGAGTCATATACACATTTTGAAAGACATGAGGGTAAATAAATGAGAGAGATTTTATTTTGGGTAAACTATACCTTTAAATCGTGTTAAACCTGAGGAGCCCTAAGCTGAGGGTGGTAAACTCTCTGCGGCTTTCAACACTTTTCATGGGCATCAACGTCATTGTGCTGTTTTAATTGCGTGTGACCCTGTGCACCTCCACACTCTACAAAGGCCTTAAAGATGAGAGATGACAGAGTGTTAAAACAGGTTTTGTGATCACAATTAGACAACAAAGCTTAAAGTTTCTCCATTATTCTTCAGAGGCGCGACGGACGGCCATTTTGGATTGGACTTTGGATTATTTCTTTGATGGTGGCTTGTTTGCTACACAAAATGGGGCCCACTGATGCTCTCAAAGAGAAACTTTGAGGGCCCTTTCAGAGCGCCGTTTCGCGGTACTCTCGAACACAGCAAATGACTTTCATTAAAGTACCTCTACCTTTCATTTAGAAAACACACTGATATCCTTTCATGTCTCTACGAATCTAATCAAATAAAGAACCGCCTCTCAAATTTGCAATTTCTACAAACATGTGATGTATTAAATAATTAAGAATGCAGATTTGAGGCTGTCTAATGAATCTCAGGAGAGGGTTTAAAGGTTTCCCGCTTCATTACACTTTAAAATCTTCCCGATAACACGCCCTTTGTACAAACGTGTTTACTGACTTCTTCTAAACCTCCTTTCTTTGATTTTTTTTGCCTTCATAATCAAATCATTAATCTGTCCTTCTCCGCCTCACAATTCAAACAGTGTTAATTGTTCCAACACATTGGCTAAATTACAGATAACAAGTCGAGGCCGTCCAAACAGTCTTGGCGTTTGCGGATTGGAAACAAACTTCATAGGGATGTCTCCTCGACGCTTTGGCAACTGATCAATGAATTGCAAGAAATAGCTGACTCTGTTTTACGATTTGTTGAGGTGTAACGTGTCTATGACTATGAACATTGAAGATAAATAAATATGATGGGAAAAGTGAGCAATTTAGATCATGTTAGCGGTCAACAACACGTCTATTATGAATTATGACAAATAGCTACTTAAAATAGTTTAGTTAGCAACTAACCGAATGCAAAAATAAGCTGTATTCAGGAATTACATTGGAAGTGAACATGGACAAGTCGTAAACATGTTTCCGCTATTTTCTATTGATTTTCCAGTGCGCGTTATTGAACAAAGGCGACGCTGATGAAAATGTGCTTCAAATACCTAAAACAGCGTGCCGATCAGGCACGGATGAAAAACAAAGTGGGCTTGTTTTTCGTCCATATGTTCTGCTCCACTCAAAGGTGCAGGGCACTTCCTGAAAAGAGCAAACGCTTCTTCCATTAGGGACCAAGAGATTTGTCATTATTTGTCCGCGGGCTCTCACGCGCCTGAAGTGCTCAGCTGAAGTGATTAGGTGCAGACCTGCACGCACACATTCACTTCTGTTCGGAATGACTCTCAAACCGTCAATTCAGACCTGCGACCGGGTGCGCGCTTTCCCTCTAGGCCGATCGCGACTGCTCCTGTTTCGGCATGTAGAAGAAGCGAGAGACTCGTGGGGAGACGAGGGAAGAACCAACACCTGAGAGAACTTCTGATTAGTGCTGAAACGAAAGGACGGAATTATTCTGGGCCTCCGCGGGGAAAGAAGCGGGGTGACAAACAGTGGGAGAAATTGCTCTCTGGTCTCCTCCGGTGGTGTGGGGTTTGTCTGAGGGCAGGTGGAGGTGACGCTGAATGTTTTCCGCAGTCGGAACTCAATCTATGTCGCGTTGATCCGATCTGCATCAGTTTGGCCTGTCAGGACACGCTCGCATCACTATTCATAGAGTCAAGGCTGTGAATATCTCACACTTCTCATTTGTGTTAAGTAGAGATTGTAATAACGAGGCTGAAATGATGCGTGTGCATGTGGGAGGGGGTCAAGTGATGGCGAGCCGGATGTGTGGGATATGCACGATGCTTTTTCTTGTTCTGTACTGTATTCGAAGTATAATGTAACTATATAAACTACTGTGGGCAGAGCCGGAAGGATTTGAGTTCTTGAATTGGCCCAGTAAGCTGCAAATCAATATGGTTAACACAACTCAGACCAACTAATCTATATGGCAATGTTTTGTTCAGCAGCTATTCAGAACACATCACTGCTTAGCAACCGCCCAAACAACCTAGCAACTTATAGCAATCTGCAAAATAACACCCAGAGCACATCGGCATCCACATAGCAACACCCTGGCAACCACCCACGACACATTAGCTCACATTTTCTTTAGTAAATGTAAAATCCAAGTTCATTTTCATATTCGTGATGGCAGCTGCCAGAGCTGTGGTAATTTGTCAGGAAAAATTCACCAAGTCAGTTTGTTTCATGCCAAGAATGCTAATTAAAATGGGACCAACCTAAACTTTGAATAGTTACAGATAAGAAATTAAATTTCACAGTTTTAAAATGATGCTTTTGTCTTTATGGGCTGCGGAACGCTTTGGCAAGGGTGCCAGCCAGAGGAAAATACACTTTTGTGTTATTGTTGTTGTGTCTCTCTGCACACCTCAGAGGCTAAAACCTGCTCCAGCGTCTGTTCTGCGTTTGACACGCGCAGTGGCGCAGTAGAGAGTCGATCGCTCATACACGCTCCGCTACACAAGACTCAAACACATCAGATAAGAGCAGCGTTGAGACTGGACTGGGCCAGCACGGAGCTCAAGACTATCACGGTAAACTACTGTACTTCAAAAACACAAATCTAAACACTGCTGACAGTTATCTCTTCAATCATTTGTGAGTTACATATTAAAGAGACTCAACACAAAGAAACTATTACTATAAATGGTGTAATTCTACAATTCAGTTTATTTGTTAGAATGTAAAATGATCATTTGTAGTGTCACGATGTTCAGACCCACATTCTAAATTAATATTTTGGTTTTAATTAATGATGTTCTGTCGTTGTATGATGAAGTGACCTTCAGACAGTGTCACACTGAAAAGGTCAAACTCCTGCTGTGACAAGACAAGAAACGCTATTTGATGACATTTGTAAGGTGCAATGAACTTGTGTAAATAAACTTGTGTAGTTATTAAACTGATCGCTTGCTAGTCTTTTAAAAAACAGCCAAATAGTATTTTTTAAGGCTATGGATATGTTTGCTTTCCTGTAGCTCAGGGGTTAGAGCATGGTCATGGGTACGATCCCAGGGATTGCACGTACTTAGAAACAAATGTATAGTATAACGCAATGTAAGTCGCTTTGGATAAAAGCATCTGCCAAATGCGTAAATGTAAATGTTTGGGAGGAAAGTAAGTACTGAAGTTGGATGACCGTTTCAAAAATGTGCAGTATACGACCAGAGCAGTATACATGAGACATATTCCACAATGCAAAGTGCTACCTGACCTCACATGTAAGGAATGACTGTACCGTCCTTTTCAACACATTAATAACCCAAAAATAAAAAGAAAGACTCTTGAACATCCATAGGATTGTTACCCAGAAGCCAGTTTAGTTTAAAAAGTTTTACACAACCCATCGTGTGTGGAAGACATTTATTACCTCAATGGAGTTGTGTGGATTACTTTCATGATGATACATCTGCTTTTTGGACCTTCACAAAATGTGGGGACCATCCAATAGTATTAAAAAACAGCCAAAATATTTTTCAAAATAAATCGCTTGGGATGGAAAAAGAACATTTTTATACACCTGGGATAGCATGAGGGTTATTAAATGATTTCATTTTCAGAATTTACATTGTGGGGTAAATAAGGTTATGCAGAATTATTAGTATGTGGGTAGTTGACAAATAAACCGTAAATGTGTCAAAATATAACTAACAATGAAGATAAATCTCTCTTCTGCTATTTTATATTATAAATAAAAATTCTAATAATATGAAATAATATATCATTAAAAGTTTGTTTTCGAAATTTTTGCAATGTCACACCATAGGACACATGTAGGCCTATATTCAGTTAAACACTGTGATGTCACTGAACGACTGAAGATTAAGAAAACACAAGGTGTAAACGAAAATAATTATGTGTGTAAGACATGATCCCGCCTGTAAACGGAGGTCTGCCCCGCCCACTCTCAGGGTGCTGGTAATTAACACGCTAATTAACATAACCAGTGTGTTTTTTCTCAGTGACACTAGCGACAGAGAGAGAAGGCGGAGTCACTTTCTGACCTCGTACTTTATTATTTCTGCCTAATGACGACATCCTTCAGCTCAACAGGGGTAAATCTGCTCTTATCCTCATTAAAAACAGCAGTAGATGACAGAACTTACCACGGCCTCTGTCACAACCCTTCCGGCTCTGATACCTGCAGCAACACCCCATATTAATACTATCTTAATCTGATAACACAAACAACAACATGAGACGTTAATAAATAAAAGTGACTGGGTTATTCCTACAGTACATATCATCTCTATCATATTTGGCTAGTTTGTTTTTTAACTTTATAATCAGTACTAGTAAAGGTAAAACTAGTATTGGTAAGTTTAAACATTTCATTTTGTGTCATAAAAAGTACAGACAAATGTATTGAGGAATCATTTTTCTTGAAATTGTAAATATAACTATAAAGATGATACTGATTATAAACACAAAATTAAATAAAATTCCAGAAATGGGAATGATAACATGTTTTTTATTTTCAACCTGTTCATTTGTCATTGTATGAATAACCTTACGTATATTAAGACGTATCATATAGTATCATATTTATCATATAGAGAGGAACACAATATATATTATACATAAGGGATTTTAAGACATAGGCTCTGGTCATGCTCAGGCACTTTGTAGATTCATAAAGTGTATGATAATAAAGTGAAAATAGATCATTAAAAATTAAAAAAGCATAGTGCATGCAAGTATATAGTATAATGTTATAGAGTTAAAAAGGAACTGCAAAAACAATAGAGAACGAAAGAAAGAATGTTTGTTTCATGTGCATTATGACAGAGAGATAATTTACACCATCTCATGGCGTGAGGAGAACACAGAACAGGTTGAAATGCTACATTAGTTGAGCAGACACTCATTGCTAAAGATGCCAAAGGTAATTAATTAGCATCTCATTTGAGGAAGAAACAACAGGAAGTGTTGAAGGGCCCAACGCCATCTTCCCTCGGGCCACCCGCATCCGGGTCAGAGCTCCGGCGGACTGCTCAAGCGCCGCTTTACATATAGAGGGGGGCATATTGACGCTAAAATTTTTCATGCTTCATCTCAGTTTTGCTCTCAGTTGCCCCCAGCAACAGAAAATGCTCAAAGCTCCACTGATAGACGCTATGTTAACGAGACACCAAATGTAAAAAGCAACACAAACTGTTGGACAGAAGGGGGTACTGGATTACACTGTTAAGAAACCATAACATTGATGGACTGATTGTGACAGTGATGGTTTTTTGGGGGGGAATTACAATCAAGCATCGTTCTAGATCTACGAACTTCTAAAGATGAGAATTTTCCAGTAAATAAAGCAGATTACATAATTTTTCATCTTTAGTTAAATTATTCCTTTATTTTAACAGCATCCCATTTTTAAACATCCCACGGCTATGATTGTATTATAGTTTATGGTTTGTAACTGCAGTGAAAACCTGGCCCGGCTCTGCTCTGTAAATGGACTGAACCCTCTTCAAACCTGCTGCTTATTAACCATATTATCTCCGTCTCCAGGAAGGACTCGACCTGTTCTTATTGTACCTGACACATTCAAACACAACACACACACAGATACTCGCCAAACACCTCTAATCCGCTGTCAAACCCTATTTATGCCTCACAAACACACAAGCTCTGAAGTCCCTGAGGTCCAGCAATTACAGCCACAGGAAACATACAGGCCAGGAACACGGCAAGGCCTTCAGAGGAGATAACATGAGAAACACACGCACACACCTTCCCAGCTCCTGCTTCTGTCAAATTAAGCGGTTGTGTGTGACCAAGCCTGCCAGACTTAGAATACAAGACTAAAACAGCTGTATTGTAGCCTTGTGACCATCATGACAGCCGACCATGTGATTTGTGAGCTATATCAAAGATATAACAAGATGTGCCACTGCCATTATAATGAATGGGGAGGTATGCAACACTCAATATGGCCGCTCTAGCGAAGAAAGTCTCGCCTTCCAGTAAAAAGATCTAATCATCAATCGATAAATACTGACGATTCCTCTGGGACGGGGCTCTTGTGAGGCACTTGCCAGCCTGTCTGCATGCGCAGCAGCTGAAGCGACTTCGTAAAAGGTGATTTTAGCGCAATTTAAGCTTAGCAAACCAAAGTTATGGTATACAGTCCATATCAGGTTTAATCATTGATCGGAAATATGCGATTTAATTGCACAGGGAACAAAATACCTTTTTCTATGTATTGTTGGTATGGATGGTAATATACTCTTAACTTTGGCCTGAAATAGTGTATGGTTTTATGATGTTTTATGACAGCTTCTATTCACTGTACACTAACACAGTACAGAAAATCAAACATCTTTTTGCTCCTCAGAAGAAAGCAAGTCGTGCGGGTTTGGATCGACATGAGAGTAAACCATGACAGAGTGTCATGCGCTTGTGAACAGCGCAGGACTGTGATGAATTAAGAGAAGAATTTGGCAAACTCAACCGCAGAGTTAAAGCAGAGACTGAACGTATATTTGAAGGTACACTTAACGTTTTAGCTGCGCCAACCACATCATCACATCATGTGATGTTAATACGCGACCGCTGATTGGGACCAGGCCGCGGCGACTCGCGCGTCTCCACGTCTTCCCACAACAAAGCGCTTTCGAACCGAAGTCGGTGGCAGGAGCCGAGGAGCACCTCTGTAAAAGGTTTCTCCTCAATGACAGAAGAACCTCCAGCTCCTGTGACTCATCATATCATGAAACACAAAGAAGACAAAGTTTAATGCGTGCAGATCTTGATGGGCGCTTGTAAAGATTTATTTTATTCCGTTTCGCGTGCTTACGCAGCCCCGGCCCCTCCTCATCCAGCGTCCAGACGCTTCTTACGGGTGCGTAAAATAAATTGTTGTTTTATCGTAAAGATACAGGCACTTTAGCTGAGCGCATCTGAATGGGTTCAGCGTGTTTATGAGCACCGTTGTCCTGGAGAGTAAAATGTATCAATTAAATGACAAATGCGGCACATGTTGGAGTGCGCGAGCGTGTTTGCTGACGGTGTTTGGCACTGGTTTCGGCGTCCTTAGTTTAAATGTGAAATTCAGCACATACAGATTGTAGCACTCAGCAAACTTATGAGGGTCAGACCAGACATGGCACTCCAGATGGGATTCAATACACACACACAATCTTATACTTTCACAACACAAGAGACGGTAATTGCTCTCTATACACTGCCACACAACACAAGCCAGATGAGCATTTATTTTTATCAACACACAGATTCCTCTCGGCCTGTCAACACCTGGTGACAAAGACTCTTGATCATAAGAGGTGTGTAATTAGAAAGACAGTAAAAAATGAGACCTGCAGCTGTTGTCAGTCGTGTAGTCACCTGTACTGTACATCAACAAATATCCATGCAAATCAACATCTGACCATGTCCAGAAACATCTGACCTGACAGATGAATGTCTGATCTTGGATGAACATCTGACCCTGTGGGTTAATGTCAAATCTGTCAGATTATGATCTGAAATTAATCTCCAAAATCAGGTATGGATTCATATTTGACTTGTGTAAAATAAGGCTTTGTAGAGATCCTGCAGATTAATATCATACAGATTGTCTTTTTGAATTCTGATTATTGCAAAACACCTTTTACTTTTGATCGTCAAATTCAGATTCTTTAGCAAGCATCCCTAAATCAGTTATGGGGTGAATGTCCTAAATCCCTTAACTGTATGTGTGTGTTTCATGTCTCATGAGAATGCTAAAACCCATAATCTCTCTCATCATTTGAACATGAGCCCCCCAGAGCTAACTGCCAGCCCGCTTTAAAATATAAGACAGAGAGAGAGAGAGAGAGGGGGGGGGGGGGCAGGAGGAGGTTTCGCGGGGAAGAAAACAACATTTCACATTCACAGATGAACCCAATTTGGTGCGGTTTGGAGTGTAATTTAGATCAAACATCTCCATGTAAATGAGTCAGCCTTTCTTAATTAGGTGGCTGTGCCGAGCGAGCCAGCGAGAGTGTGTTAGATGAAACTCAGTGCTCATGATCTTAAGTGGGCGTGGCAGTTGAAGTCGAACAGATTTCCCTTACAGACTCCGCCCTATTCGCGCTCAATTCCAATCCACCAAACCGACTCCACGTTGCTGTGGTGAACAGACTCGATGACTTGATTGGTTGTGAGACGCACATTCCCATGATGCTCAGTAACTAAATAGGTCATTCCTCTCTGATTTAGCTGTCTGTTGGAACACTGCTGCCAACAAGCTACAATCCACACGTATGCCAAAAACACTGAGACGCAGCCAAGCATTAACACACACACAGACATCTCAGAGGTCTCAAGTTTACACACACAAAAATATCACACTCATAGCCAAACTATACTACTCAACTAAAATATAATATTAAATAATTATATAATATTATATTATATATCTACATCTGAAATAAACTTTCTTTAAAGGTCCAGTGTATGAAATTTAGCAGCATCTAAGCATCTTAGCAGTAAGATCCCGAATTGCAACCAACGGTTCGCTCCACCCCTACCTCTCGAAGCACTAAGGCAGCTGACAAAGAACTATGATGTCGCCACGTTTTCGCTTCTTTGACGAAGGAGATTACGTATTTACAAAACGCGCTCTGTAGAGTAGTTTGTCCATTTAAGGCTAATGTAGAAACAACATGGCGAGTTCCATGTAAGGGGACCCGTGGTGTATGTAGATAGAAATAGCTCATTCTAAGATAATAAAATATAACGCTTCATTATGTAAGGTCTTGACTCTTTATACACCTCTGAAGACATAGTGAAGTATATTATATTGCATTTCTGCCAATATATCCTCCAGTAAAATTACACACAGCACATTTAAGGACATCTTGAAATGAATAAGATAAAACGTACGAGTGAAATGTTTCTCATTATCTTGAAAAGGTTTTGATCTGAAGGTCTTAAATGTCTGAAAGCTGCGTTCAGACCGTGTGTCGCCAGTCTCTTGCAAGAGGTCGTTAGAAGGCAATCCTAGGTTTTGGTTGTCCTAGAAACATTTATAAACAAACCCTGCAGTAACAGTCAAGGGACGGCTGACGTGAGCTCTTATGCAAATGGTCGCTCCCGAAAGTCGCTGACCATTTGCATAAAGTTGAGCAAATCTCAACTTTGTCGAGTCACTAGACACGCCCACTTCCTGTCGCCAACCGTCACTGTTGCTCGTGTCGCTGAATGTCGCTAGGCTACCATTGAAATAAATTACATCGCCTCGCATTGTCGCTGGCGGTCTGAACGGGGCTTTAGAATTGAGCAAATATAAAGTTTCTTTCATAACAAACCAAAATCTAAAACTAAAATTTTATATTTATTGATTTAATAAAAATGTCTTTGAAGTACATCACATTGACTGTGTAATAAAAAGAGCAGCCAATAAGAGCACAACATATTTGGAACTACTTCAATTTGATTAAAAAAAATATATATACATTTCTGCAAATTCAAGGCAAAAAGGACTATAGTGAAGACGTTATAATATAACAAGTTTTCTTTAGCTGCATCGTAATTATCAAGGTTCCCCTTGTATTATTCCAGAGTTTTGATTAGCTAACTATTTTTTCTAAAATGTGTATATACTTCCAGTCAATGTGAGCGAGGACCTAAACTATGGTAAAAACATCAAACTATATGGGTGTTAGACAGTTCAAGAAGTTTGAAAGTCACTCATAGCTATAGACTGGAGACAAGTAAGCTAATAAAATGACACATATTGTGTTGTTTTTGATTTACAGTAACACTGTAAAATACACTGTCAATATATTCTGTACATAAATGTGATACGGAAAAAACTATATTAAAACAACAGCACATTTGAAAGAGACATTATCAATAATCTGCCACAATCACACTAGTGTGACACTAGCAGAGCTCAGAGCTGGAAACCCACCTGGATACATGCAGAGACTGTGTGTACATACTGTATATGCATATGAATATGTGCAAGATTTTAAACAAAAAGTGTCTGTGTATAATGCATTTTAAAGACATTCATAGTGTTATATAATAAACATTAAGTTAACCGTACTTTAGAAGTTTTCTCTCTCATGAACACACACATGTTGAGTTTATGTCTTATGGGGACTTTCCTAACCCTAAACTGTAATATCTCCAAGCATCACCTTACCTCTAAAACTCTCACTAGAAAAACCTTTGCATTTTTACATTTTCATTTAATTTGATTTGATTTATAAGACCACATTGGGATATCCCCTAAACAGGCACATACCATGGGTGTCTATTGATTTTGTATAAGCTCATTTTAGCATCTACAGACCCTTCCAGAAAACCTTTTGGACCCATGGAGAGTATTAAAAAACATTTGTGTACTTCATTGATGCATCACTCAAGCATCTCACATGTCCCCAAAGGTACATTTTGTGAAATCTGAGCTCACTTTTGCAGACACACACTATATGCTCAGTGGAAAGCTGCGGTGGAGATGTGTAGAACTGTTAATTAAATTGTGTTGTGTTTTATCAGATTGTGGATCATTTGAACCTTTGGTGTTGAAATATTGTCCACAACAGTTTTGGGGGTAACGTGTTACAAGTAACGTGCGTTATGTAATCAGATTACTTTTTTAAGTAACAAGTAATGTAATGCAGGTACTTTATAAATGTACATATCAATACTCGAGTTACTTTTCAGTCTAATCTAAATTGATTTATATGAACATTTATTAAACTGCAGAAGTGAAATTCTGAATTAAAAGTAGGGCTGGGCTGATACCACTTTTTCACGTCCGATACCATTACCATAACCTTGAGTATCTGTCGATACCGATACCGATCCAATACCATCTACATCGACCTTTTTATCAATTAAGCTGTTTATAACACATTTGTCAGCCATACAAAAAGCACCATGCTTAAACTGTGCAACAAATGTTCTAAAGAGCTCAAATGTTCTACTGTGCAAAAAACTGAAATATGTAACCCACAACATGACTTAAGACTTAAGTTTAGATTTTTATAGAAAATGAACTTAAACATACAAAATTGAAATTTAAAGTGTGCAAATTCCAACAAAGTTTAAGTATTATATAATAAGTATTTAATTAAGTATAATTTAATTATAATTAAGTATAATAAATTAACATAAAACATATAAATTACCTCCATCACAAAATGTACAGTAGAACACAGTACAATAAGGCACTCACAAAATTTTTCAAATGTAACCTCTTTGGTTGAACTATAAAAGACATAAACACATAAAAATAACCATTTAAAATGGATTTAGTTCCCGAACAAAAAGATACTTGCAATGTAAACTAAAATATTTGGTTAAACTTCAAGTTTCCCATAAGACGTTAAGAGATAGCAGTAGGTTCCCTCCCTTTAAAACTGCCACAAAAACCACTGACTCACGTTTTAAGAGTCCTTCCGTCACTTTCTCCGTTATCAGCTTTGCTTTGTTGCTTTCCGAGGGAAGTTTCTCACGCTTCTGAATGACTTCCTGTAGTGTTTGTTGTTGCGGAACACTTTTCTTCTTGGCACTGGTTGTCTGCATAAATTCCTCATACTGCTTTAGATTATGTTTATGCAAGTGTTTTATCAAATTTGTCGTATTATAGTTTCCCGCTTTGCATTCGGCTTGGCTTTTTTCTCCTTTAACTGTAAAGTATTTCCAAACAGCTGACATTGTAACGATGGACTATCACCCACGCTTTCTAATCGCCGCGCTTTACGGCACGTCGCTCGGCATGTCACTCGGAGCACGTCGCGCTTTACGGCATGTCGCTCAGAGCAGCTGATGGTATTGTACTCCCCGACTTCTACAATATCCGATCCACTAATTTTTGCCCAGTATCGGACTAATATCGATACTGAGTATTGGATCAGCCCACCCCTAATTAAAAGTAGTGTAGACATGATCGCTCATGCTTGCGCAGAAACAGTCGCTAGTCAGAAATATGCATTGTTGCCATGTCTGCAGTGATGCAGTGTTCCGGCTTCGTTTTTGTTACGCAAATCTGGCAACCCTTGACACAGCGATGGGAGGAGCTATAGTGTGGCCGCACTCGCCACCATGGACAAAATGCCTGCAAATGCCGGTCATGCTCAATAGACAACTTTCAGATCGCGAAAGTCATGACACGCAACAGCAATCAATGGTCTCATGCCTCGTGAATGTAAACATAAGATGTGTTCAGGGCTGGACTGGGAAGAAAAATCGGCCCTGGCATTTTTAGGCCTGCATTAGCCCTCCACCGAATCTGTCGGGGGGAGGGCATGCATACGTGTCTTTTGCATTCACGTTGCGTGCATTCGCATTTATAATACGTCCGTCTAAGCGGCCAACGCCTCCGTTATGGCCCCATACGTTAGCGGCAAACGCGTCCGTTACGGCCCCATACGTTAGCGGCCACCGCCTCCGTTCCGGCCCCATTACAGTGTTAAACACTAAATAACAGCAAAGTCTGGAAAAGCATGAGCCTCAGTTAGGTGTGAAATAGTAACGCAAAAAGTACTTTCAGTTACTTTCCACAAAAAGTACTCAAGTACCGTATTTAGTTACTTTTTTATAGAGTAACTCATTATTGTAACTAGTTACTTTTAAAAGTAACGTTTCAACAACACTGGTCCACAACAAGACAAAAAACGCAGAGAATGAAAATCCAGAAAAACTTCACAAACTCATTAGACTGTTTCCAGGATGAAAAAAGCGTACGGGAAAAATATAAACAGGTCTTTTTAATTTCTCTGAAACAACGCAACGCTGCATTGAGCTTAGGCTCTGCTTTCTTCTCATTTCAACATTCGGAATTTTATATTAACTGCAATAATAATTGGGCAGCGGGTTTGTTGTGAGGACACTCAATAATTTACAGTGTCATTGGAGGATGAGAGAAAAAAAAAGTTCTCAGCACACAAGCAAAAACAAGATTATTTCTTCTTAACAACAATTGGATTAAATGGAGAGCAAATTGAAGTTCTGTATATGTTCCGTATAATATCCATATTATCCATAACATCATTTTCAGGTATCTTGTTTATTCAGACATCAGGTGAACACTTCCAAGGCAGATACAGCCTTACGTATTTCTGCATCCCTGTCACTCTGATGGATATAATGTCGCACTGTGTCTCTGTGGAGCGCAGAGAGCTGAGCGCTCAGGTCTGGGGAAATCCAGGACTCCCAGTTCAAAGGCTTTGAGTTAATTAGTTTCCTCATAATCTGACGATACAGTATGCTGATATAGAGTGTGTACAAACACACACACCACCCTGATACAGTGGCCCCACAAAGTATTTGAACACTTATGTCACACATAAAATGTCTGAATGTCATTTCATTTGATAACAAAATATCAAAGCAAAAGTCCCCGTGACCCGTGCTTTGATATTTTATAATGAATGAATGAAGCATTTATATTGAGCTTTATTGTGTATTGCTGTACACCCAAAGTGCTACAAACATATGAGGGGGGTCTCTCCTCAACCACCACCAGCAGATTTGTCTCCTCTGTATTCGCCAAACTCACCTACAGTGTTGGGTAAGTTACTCTGAAAAAGTAATTAATTACTAGTTACTAATTACATATTCAATAGTGTAATTACATTACTGTACAAATTACTCTCTCCAAAAAGTATTTAGTTACTTATTACTAACTACTTTCTATATCCTATATCAACCTTGATTAGTTAAGTGATTCAAGGATAGACATGAAATGGCTCTTTTAATTCATTCAAATAAATAATATAAACTACATAAAGTACTCTTATTTACTGACCAAAGTATTACAAATGTGAGAATTATATATTAAAGCATTCATTTTAAAGTTAGACTCTGAATTTTGATGTCAATTCCACTATTGCACACACATATATTACACAAAGTATTTAGTTTAATTACATCAAAAGTAACTGTAATTAAATTACAGAAAAAATAAGAGCAATCCCTTACTTTACTTTTTCAAGTAAAAAGTCATTAAATTACAGTAACTAATTACTTAGTAACTAGTTACACCCAACACTGCTCACCTAATAAGTCCTCTTAACAGCACTAACCAGCCATCAAGAAAAGAGATTTTGGGTGAATCTCACGAGTTCTGTCAGGAACATATCTGGGGACATTCTTACCCTAAAATAGAAAGAAATTATCAATAACATTTAACATAAACACAATGAAGCCTATTTTAAGAATTTTTTGAGAGTAACAAACAACTTAAGGTACAATCTAAATACAGGAAAAGAAGAAAGAATCGATAAAAGGGGAATTTTGCATAATCATATTTTACTTTATTAGAAATAAAAGTAAAATACATGTGTTTTGATTTTGCTGTGAAATATGACCTGGATATGTTTTTATAAGATTCACAGCAGAAGATTCTCACCCTGTATGTGACAACAGCAAACGACAAGAACATTTATTTGTTTTGCGCAAACTTTGTTGGATTTCTGAGTTCAGCCATGATTCATAACAAAAGAAACAAACGCGTTCATCTAAAATGTTCTTATTAGAAAACTCGGTGAAGGTACGACACACACACAGCGGGAGCTGTCAGTAATCTCTTTATCATTGAATCATGGTGTGTCTGCGTGTAATATGTCGGGCGCAGTGGGAGCAGACGGGTGTTAAAGCAGTTACCTGAGCTGATCATACATTTATCAACATCATTTGAGCAGTAGAGACCTGCTCCGCTAACAGCTTCCTATCGCAGAAAGGCCATCGTAATGAATTATTGTTTTGCAGCTGGCTGGAAAATTGTACTTTCTTGTGAGCGGTATGAGCAATAAATCACAGGAACACATCAGCTAGTGTAAGACTACTGACTGCTGGAGTTTCACTGTACACATGCAGCACTGACCACAGATCAGAGAGAGAAAGACACCACGAAACACACACTGAACACACAGCACTGACCACAGGTCAGAGCGAAAGACACAATCCAACACACTTAGAATGACACTCATTTTATTTTTATTGAATATATTTGAGTTCTTATTAAAATGGGATTGTTTTGTTTTAAGATCAGTGACATCAATACAAAATCAATCTCTCTCTCACGCCTCAGAATCTTGTTGTGGTTTTATATAAAGATGTATGTTGCCAAGTGGAGTTCTGCAAAAAAAGCATCTTGTACCATGGTATAAGTCATTAAAATATGTGCTGTCATTCCTGAAATGTGATTTACGCTACACATTACGTGGATTTGTCATTCTATTTCCCGGTTTATTGGTAAATAACTCCATTTTATTTACTCATCCAGACTAATTTTTCCTCAGATTTGGCACCTAACGAGTGTTAATTTTGGACCCTGCTGATGCAAAACAAAACTGGATTGTATAAAATTAGATCACTGCCACTTTAATAAATGAAGCTGTCTACACGGCTGTTAAATGTGTTCAAAACTAGGAGCAAGACTTCAAGATGAAGACCCCAACGCACGCTGTTTGTTTCTGGGCAGGTTACATCATCACTCAGATCTCAGATCAGCGTCTTATCCACACACTGCCGTAACGTAATCCACCTGCGGTTCTGCATCGTCCGGAATGTACGGCATCATTTATTAAAGACCAGTATTTGGTTTATTAATGCACTCTGATGGGCTGATGTAGCTGTTTCGCTAAAGCTGCTCTGACAGGTGTCTGGATGGCAGCCAGACGTTAAGCAGGTAATGAGTGTGTTTATCCGACACAGCACAAGGTGGGAAAGCTTTTCATCAGATAGCCGAGATCAAAGCACCTCACTTTCACGTTATATTCCCTCATGCTCGGCAGAAACAAAGCACTTTAAAGGATGTGCCGTGGAGATGAAAGAGAGAGAGAAAAGAGGAAACACGGGGGGCATTCGTCAGGCGTATCTGATGGAGAGGAACATTACAACATTATTTCCTGTTATCTGCAGGTTACGGAGCGCCGCCTCTATCCAACAGCAGATCACTGGCGTTAGTAAAGTAATCCAGTGTGTGGACCGTCTCAGATAAGGTGATGGGTAAAACTGAAACAAGGTGTGTGTGTGTGTGTGTGTGTGTGTGTGTGTGTGTGTGTGCGTGTGCGCGTGTGTGTGAGCGGCTATTTTTGAAGCGCTGAAACATGAACCTGCACCGCTGAAGTTTTTGTTGGCATGATCATCTTTTTCACCCGGCTCTTGAAATACAGCAGGAAGATTCAGAAAACATCTTTCTGTGGGGTTTGTCTGGGATTCAGACTTAGCAAACGATATTTAAAGTCAACATGAAACAAGCAGTCACAGAATGTTTCCCTCCTCTAATGTGATGTATTTTTGAGATGTGCAACAACAGCAGATTGCAGAGTGAGACCTGATAGGATGGTGTGATATTTTATTACCCGTCCAATAGAAATCAAGTGAGCTTTGCATCTTCCTGCATGTTTCTCTTCACCCCATTCAAACTTGCAACAACTGTTTAGAAATGCATTGGAGTCGGAGCTGATAGCCTTGTCGTTAGTGCTCAGATATATGGCGCTGTTGCGCTCCGGGCGACCCGAGTTCGAGTCCCGGCTCGTGGTCCTTTCCCGATCCCACCCCCTCCTTCACCCACTTCGTTTCCTGTCCTCTCACTGTTACTGTACTGTAAATAAAGGCAAAAACGCCCAAAAAAAATCTTTAAAAAAAAGAAATGCATTAGAATAATCACCTAGTTAAAAACAAGCAAAAATGACAAAGAAAATGCTAAATAAAGATTAAATACAAAACAGAATGGAAAAGTGGGTTGCAGACCACAGCTAATTTAAGATTTTGATTTGAAGTTATTAATAAACTCATATATACCCCTAATAAATTCCTATACATTGAAATAAAAGAAACATTTTTTACTAACTTCTCTGGAGGGTAACCTGTTTATAGTAACAGGGGAACCTTTTGACCTCAAGGACTCCCTCATTGTCCACAATTTCTACGCCAAAAAAGAAATATAGAATATATTATAATATATATTAAATATAGAAATTTCTAGGTCTGTTTATTTATAAAAAATAAACACTGTCAAATGTATTGATTTTTAGCTTATTTTAATGCTTGTTTTGTTAAGAAACATTGCAGTTAATAAAGTTTACTTAAAGGACACTTCAGAAGACTCAAACAACGCTGGCACAAAGCTGTTTGAACAGAAAACCACACCAAAAAAAAGATTTAAAACCCAAACCTGTATACATTTCTTTGTTGTGAAGAACACAAAGAAAGATATTTGGAAAAATGTTTGCAACTGACATTTCTGGCACACCATTGACTTTGAAAACTTATTGTATTTTGTTCTTGTTGTTCTGTTGAACACAAAATAAGATTTGTTGAGAAATTTAGGAAAGCAAACAGTTCTGGGACACCTTTGATTATTTTTATTTAATAACATTTTTCCTACTATGGTAGTCAATGATGTCCCAGAACTGTCAGTTGCTAACATTTTTCCAAATATCTTTCTTTGTGTTCATCACAACAAAAACAGGTTTGCAAGAACTTGGGGGATTCATAAAATAATGTTCTTTTTTTTGGTGGAGTATCCCTTTAATTTCAATCTTTTTAATGGCCTTACCAAGTCAATCTAAATATCATCAAGATTGTAGTTTTACAGAATGTTCTTTACATTATGTAGAATGACTTTATATAGAAAACAGTAAAAATGACTTAAGCTGAGTTTTCACAGACAAAGGCGCGCATTAAATATCACACAGAACATACTGCACACTGTATAATACACTGTACGCCTTGACTGCTGTAAAGAAAAAAATAATGGGACACCAATTTGTACCGTATTCATTGGACGTGGCATTTGTGTTATTGATTATTGTAGAATCAGCTTTCTGTAGCTGCACTCTCAGTGGAAGCCATTAGTTTGCACTTTCTTCACCAAACTACAACAAGAGCACACAGAGAGACAAATTGAATCGCGAGAAAGCAGATAAACGACACAACGGGCTTCATTTCTTAATGTAAAAAGCTTTAGTTGCTCAGAAATGGCATTAAAAAGCTCCTACGGATAACGTGCGTCTCTGAAACGATCCCCCGCTAAAAGTGTGATGGCAAGATGCTAAGTAGATTTCAGCAAGATGGGACAGAAAGTCGCGAGATTCCTCTGAGCTGCATTATGTAGACGAGAGGAGCGCTGTTGTCAGAATTAGTGGGATGGAATCCGTAATGGGCAGTAATTACAGGAACCAAACGGGTCGAGTTACACGTTCCCCTGATTATTTACCATCAAACCCCTTTAGAGGAGAAACACGAGACAGACTGTGAGAGAGAAAGCAAGAAAGGGTCTGTACTGTACCACACACATCTCATCTATCTTCCTTGAGGTAAAACTGGGCGACCTTTGACCCTTATAAAAACACCAGCATCTATCAGCGCTTTGGGTAATGTGGTTAACTGTGTTACGCACTGTGTGTGTTTCAGGTGTGAGGGATAAGAAAAAATAAGTAGAACGATAAAAACTGATGTTTATGTCTTTTAGTTAATAAACTGCTGCTTTAATGTGCGCTTGATATGTTCTCACTGTTTTGTGGATTAAAGTCACCATGAAACGGAAGTTGCGATTGACTTTTTTTCCGTATCATGCCGTATATCCGAGTGAAACGGCTTCTGACATTTGAAAAAATGTCAGGCGTGGCTTTATTTTGCCCTTCCCTTTTTGATTGGTTTGTTGTAAGATGGGCCTGGAGGGGAGGGCTAAAAATGCCTGGCCATTGGACAGTGAATACAGTCCTACCTCTTGTTTGTTGCTTATTCATGTGGTGAAGAGTTGTTGTTGATGGGGGAGAGGAGCTTAATGTTTTTTGATTTCATGGTGACTTTAACAATCATCCCGATTGCAGGGCATCCCATGTGTCATTTAAAGTTGAATCGCCCTGAAATGACTATTCATCTCAAATTACGTAATTAGACGGCTTGGCCGGAGCATCCGTTAACTCCTCCCCTTCAACTGTCAGTGTGCTTAATGCAACGGTCAATGCAACAGCTGTTTTTACGCTTCAATTCGCAGTGAAAAATTCACTCGTTTTATCCTTTGAAATTCCTTTTCACTCGGAAATGTGTCAGAATACGGAAGTAAAAACGATCGCAACTTCCGGTTCACGGGGACTTTAAGGAATAAAAAAGGGCGGTGTTTGTTTTCATCCTTTGGGAATTAATTGGATTGTTCAAAGTAGGAAGCCTGGCCATTGGACAGTCAGTTTAGGCCCGCCCTCAGGCCAAGACATACATCATGCCGAGGACAGATGTCATTTGAGGGCACATGAATTTAATAATGCACCACAAAAAATTATAATAAACGCAGCAATATTATATGAAAAAATAAGAATTGTTCATTTTGATTTCATGGTGACTTTAATGTCATCTGCAGTAAGCAGCTTCACGTCAGTTTGAACTGTCCAGCAGGGGCTTCTGGGAACTAACAGATGCAAGAGGGACACGCGGAGGAGAGCAATGTTACACACACACACGCACACAGAGCCCGTGACTCATTAGGAGGGGAGGATAACAGCCAACTCAATGCCACCCCATTGCCTGGTCATTGAGCTCTCCAACCACGACAGATGCTGACAATACCCCCCTCCACACACACCTACACACACGCACACGCACACACAGCGCTGGTCCTCTGTTGGGTTCAGGCAGGTCTGAGTTCTCCTCCTGTGGAACACACCGGGTTAAGCGGGCTCAGAGTGGGTCAGCGTTAGCTGGTTAAGACTGTTACCCACCCATCTGTTTGATACTGACCCGTCTGTCCAGAGGGAATCTCCTGTGGGCTCGTCCAGTGGGCTAGAAATACAAGTCTACATGTGAACAGAAGATTAAGGCCAAAGCTGTCCTTTCGCCTGTGTATACCTGTAGAACACACATAAAATACTGTAGTTGATGTTCCAATCAAGTTTTTTTTATTAAGTATTCATTTTACTAAATGAAGCAAAGTACAAATATGTTTTTAAATTTACCTTATAATTTAAGGCTATCAATGCAATAGTAGCATACCTGTACGTGTACTATTGCAATATAACTTGAGAATCAATTGGCCCAACACTAGTTTATAAAAGTATACTACTAACAGTACTAAAGTTTAGTTTTACTAATCTGCTAGTTTAGTCGTTTTTATACTATCCAGCAGTTTATACTTCTATATTATTGTTAAGTGAACCAAACATCAAACTCATAGTTTAGTATTTATAGACTATTTTTGCACTTCAAAGAGTGTATGTATTATTGTGAGTTTTGTTTAAGTGAACTTAACATCACACTTATAGTTTAGTAACATTATTTTTGCACTTTAAAAGTGTTTGTGTGTTTATAAACACATATTGTATAATATACACTCCTCAGTTCTTCTTGCAATAACAACACCTATAAAAAGCATGCATGATTCTATTTAGGGATCAGTTTCCACACTAAAGTTTTATACTTTAGTTTTATAGCTTTAACTGTACCTAAGTAGATTGCTATTATCATTGTGTATAGTTTTATTTACTTTGTCTACTTTTCATGTACTTTTTATGAATATTTTAAGGTGGAAATACTTTTTAGGTGGAAAAGCTTAAAGAGGGACTCCGCCAAAAAATGAATTACTCACCCTCAAGTCGTTTGACAAGCCTAGGACCTTCGTTCATCTTCAGAAGACAAATTAAGGTCATCCGGTCGCGCGTTGCAGACTGATGCAGAAGTCGTTATTTTTGTTCGTTGTTTGTCCTCAACAAAACTTGATCTTAAAATCTTAATTTGTGTTCCGAAGATGAACGGAGGGGCCCTAGCGTTGTCAAACGACTTGAGGGTGAGTAATTCGTGACAGAATTTTCCACCTAAAAAGTATTTCCACCTAAAAATATTCCTAAAAAGTACACGAGAAGTAGACTAAAAGTATACTTTGTTAATTTTAGTCTGAAAGAAGTAAACTAATAGCACACTTGAATAAACTTGTTTTTTGTAAGTGATGTTATTAATCACATGTTGCTCTTTTATTGACATTTATTTATTTGGCAGACACTTTTATCTAAATTGACCAAAAATTTAAATCCTGCCATCATTTACTAACCCTCTTTTAATTTCAAACCTGTATGTCTTTCTTTCTTCTACAGAACACAAATGAAGATATTTTAAAGAATGTTGGTAACTGACCCAATGACTTGGTTTGGGATATAGATGTGAATGGGTACCGCTGTTGTTCGTTTACTAAAATATCTTCTTTTGTGTTTTGCAGAAGAAAGTAAGTCATATCGGTTTGAAATGGTTAGAATCTTCATTTTTGCGTGAACTATCCCTCTATCCCTTTTGATAGCTCAGTGGCTCAGTGGTTAGAGCATGGCGCTAGCAACGCCAAGGTCATGGGTTCGATCCCAGGGGATTGCACATAGTCAGAAACAAATGTATAGTACAATGCAATATAAGCCGCTTTGGATAAAAGCGTCTGCCAAATGCATAAATGTAAATGTAATGTATTTCCGTTAATTCAATTACGCTTGTGAGAAACGAGTTCATATTGATACATCTCAAGACTCATACACTGGTTAATCTGAGTAAAGTTTGAGACATTATGATACATTGTTGAAAACTCTTGAAGAAAGGTATGAAACAGATTTTTTAAAGGACTTTCATTGCTGAAATGTCTTTGTAGGTAGAAGCAATTGAGACAATAAAGAGATCTCATTTGTGTTTTCCTCTCCTACAGGCAGTCACATATGATCCTAATTGACATTCTCAAACACAGCATCGTTTCAGCCAACGCTGTGAGGTAAAAGAGCCATCTTCCTTCAACAAACACACACACGCCGCTATAACCTGATCCCGGCGCGGCCCCCCTTGAATTTGAATATGTATCCTGACCGCTGTCGTCCCCTCGGCAGCCCCTGCCAGATTTCTGGCCTGGAGGAAATTGCAGGACATTTCCTGACAAATTGAGTTAAGTAGACGTTAAGTGGAGTTTTAAGAAAACAAATGAGTCTCTTTATCACAGGTGGACACTGATGATTTAATGGGCCCTGAACAGATCCTATCACCACTAATGGCTCGACAGGAAACATTACGGCTTTTGTATAAAGGACTGGCAAAAAGCGGCGGAGCGAGCGAGCAACTCTCTCTCTCTCTCAGACCCGTCATTCCAGTCCCTTTGTGCTGGAGGCAGATGTTTGTATGTATACGGTGAGTTGGCAGGGGCACCTCAGCAGATGCCTGTACGCGTGCCAAGGCAGCTAGGGCACAGACGGCGCATGTTGGGCATCATCAGCGGGCACAGCCTTCCTGCGATAGGTGCGTGCCAAAGCTTATTGCTCTTATTTACGTATGTATCTACCGCTAAATATCGTCTCCTTCATTAATCAGTCCGGTTTTACAATCTGTCTCACCTCGAGCGCATTAAAGGGGCGGAACCCGGCGCATGATTAATTAGGAAAACTGAGCGGAGAGGAGTGAGTATAAAAAGAGAACGAGAGCAGATGCGGCATGCAAACGTGACGTGTCTGCCGTGGTGTGTGACCTCAACTTAATAGGTATCCACCATCACGTTGCATTATTGGGCCGAACAGAACGACATTCGGTCTAATTTTGCCATCTGATAAACAGATGAATACAAGCATGCACACGCAGGTGCAGCGCTGCACGCCGAACAGGTTTTTGTATGGCGGAATATCCGCACCTCGGTTCGTCCCCATGGTGGGTGTTCTCGAGCAAGGTACAGCTTGTTTTATTAACAGTAGCCGTGCCTCTGGGAAATGTTGGAGATCAAACTCTGCACTAATTAAAATGAAGCGCACCGGAAACGCCGGCTCTGTTTAATATGTGCAGAACGACGCGCGGGACACAAAGAGCAACATGCTTTTATTCGCAGGGACCCCGCTTGAGACAAATGCCTGCAGGGCTTCTTTCCTGGACCTTCAAACACAAAGTTCAGATGACACCGCCGGACTTAATTTTTCTTCAGGAACAGAGATGAATAAGTGGATGTTTGGGACGTTCTTCTGTACATATTTTCTGTAAGGATGGATCACCTGGATGACAATAGAGAACATAAAACATGAAATATCAAAACTCCATTTCTAGTTTGATGAATGAACATTAATGAACATTAAAGTCCAGCCACGATCTTAAGCATTTCTGTTCAATATGTGATTACTTAACGAAACAATGTTTCAACCAATATAAGAAACAACTCATGTCTATTTTCTTAATAACCTGAGGTCACAAATTAGCAAACAGTCCACATTTAAGGGTTTTTTCGCCACAAACTGTACTGTTCTGACCTGCGCTCTGATGAAAACTTTAGAATTCAAGGACCAGACCTTATAGAACATACAGTATACTGTATGTCCCTGATTCTGACCTCTGTCTGTCTGCCTTTCTCCCGCTGTGAGGTGTGGGCTGAGATCCTAAAGCATCTGGGCCTCATTCTGTCCTCTCTCTGAAACATCAGTTCAACTTCTACAGTCTCTCTCTCTCTCTCTCTCTCTCTCTCTCTCTCTCTCACACTCTCTCTCTCTCTCTCTCTCTCTCTCTCTCTCTNCGTTAAGTGGAGTTTTAAGAAAACAAATGAGTCTCTTTATCACAGGTGGACACTGATGATTTAATGGGCCCTGAACAGATCCTATCACCACTAATGGCTCGACAGGAAACATTACGGCTTTTGTATAAAGGACTGGCAAAAAGCGGCGGAGCGAGCGAGCAACTCTCTCTCTCTCTCAGACCCCTGCAAACAGTTTGGAAAAGGTCATCAATTTCTTTAAAGTTGAAACTTTTTTTATTTAAAAGTTTTACTTTTTTGATTTTGCTCAGTGATTTTTGATGACGTACCTGCGTTATTAAATGTGCAGTTTCAGAACAGAACGGTCCTGTGGTTTTTATATCTCTCACCAAAATATTGTCGTCATTTTTTCATCTTGATCTTCAAGATGGCATACACTGTAAAGTTGAAAAAATTAGATTTTAAATTACTAATCTTAAAGTACAATATTTATAGACATTGCGGTAGATGTGCCCAATGGTTCAAAATGGGCCAAAATAATCCAAAAAGGAATGCAATGCATTCACCAGCACATTTGTCCACTTCCAAAACATCAAATGTATTACTTTTTGGTTTGTATGTTTGTTTCATAAAACCCAGAAAGTTCCACAAATATGCCTGCAGGTTGTGGAAAATGGCCAAATACAGCAATTATTTAACATAGCCTACATGTACAAAATGATGCTTATTTGAAAATGTAAACATGCAGAAAGGTTTGTGTGATGGTTAGGTTAAGGGGTAGGGTTAGGAGATAGAATGTACACTTTGTACGGTATAGAAGTCATTTTGTCTATGGAAGGTACATGGAATGTATAAGAACAAACTTGTGTACAGTATCTGTGTATGCGTTTGCAACAAATTCATTAAGTGAACTAATATTTTTAAGTTGAACTAACTTAAAATTTTAAGGCAACCAGGTAACTTATTTTTTTAAGTTGAAACAACAAAAAACAACAAATCATTTTTTACAGTGTGTGTGTGATTGTCTGAATAAAAGCAAACTCAGCATTAGCAAAAAAATCACATAATTGTAAGACACACACATGAACTAACGTCTTTGTGTCTCTTTGTGAGGTCACTTAAACACACCAATCCACATACTGATTTGATATTGTGCGTTGATGTGTTTGGACCTCATCTATGCTGTTCAACAGGTGTTGAGGGTCTTCAAATGCAAAGCAGTACTGGAAAAATTTAAGTGTCTCTATATGACAGGAAGTTAAAAGAAAAGCTTGATGCCATTAGCGTAGGCTACGTCTACGCTAATCCAACATTTTTGTTAATGTTCTTCACTAGTGTTTCAAGCATTTTGGAGAGCGATTTAAAAAAGCTTTGTTTTCATTGACAAACACTCTCAGTGTGGATAGAAGGCCAAATCGATAAGAAAATGTGTATTCGAACAAAAACGTATTTATGTGGCCTGAGAAGAAACGTCATTTCAGAATTGGATGAAGTTGGATTTGTTGGAATTTGTGTTGAGAGAGCAAACAGAGTAAATTCTGGTAATACAAACGACACGTCACAAAGCAAACTCGTACGTTTCTAGAAGCAGGTACTTCTAGTCCATTAAATCCACCCTGTGCCCTCACTTTTATCTGACATTTTATTTGGCGGAGACAAACGAGCACCGGTTGGATTATAACATAATTTGTCTTGTCTTTATTAGCAACACAAAGGACAGCGCTCATTAATTATTCCAGTGTAGCAGCTCAGCGACGAGCAGAGGGCTCTGTTCGGACAGCTGCCGAGGACACTTATTTATATCAATCAGCTTGCAATGTTTGGCCAGGATTACTATTCCTTAGACTATCCTGATTTATTTCGCTCACTTTTTGCTGTGGGCTGTCGTTTGTCCATTTTAATGGAAAGACGATTGGAGGTGGGTCGTGGTTTCCTGACATGCAAGTTTGCAGGATGTCCCATGACACAATGAAAGATTTCCCGCTCCAATGGGAACCTGCACAAGTATACTTAAAATATATGATGGTATGTCATGATATATGACATGTCATGATAGCGCCATTGTATTCTTTTATGTACCGGATGTATGAATATGAATATGAAAAGTACATTTACTTTTATGCATTTGGCAGACACTTTTATCCCAAGTTATATTGTGACTATTTATATAGTTAATATACGTGAATATTTTTACTAAACATAATGGGCCTCATTTATCAATCTAAGGTAGTGCAGATCCGTGCACAGAAATAGTCTTATGACAGGCTTTACGTGTGATTCATAAAACATTCGTATGCCGCCAATCTCATTGTACGAATGATCGTACCTTGATAAATGTGGCGGCTGAAATCGGTCGTAATTTACATATTACACCCCTATAAATTCAGGGTGTAGACGCCTCGCCCCTGGATTTGTGACATGGAGAAACGTAATCCAGCCAAAAAGAGGAACTTTTACGATTTAGAAATTAAAGTTTAACCTTGAAAAGCGGAATCAAAGTAAGTAAAAAAAACTGTTTGGAAAGAGTACGCAAGGGTCAACTGCGTGGGTGTAGTGAACCGAACACCAGCTGAGGTTTGTATTTTTTATTGGATATTTATTTTTTTCAAATATGACCGCGAATATTTTATTGTATTATAGTGTTTCACTATTATTTTTACACTGAAAGTTTGTTGCTATACATTACTTTGGTTGTATAATGCATTTAAATTTAAACAAAATGAAACTGCTTAAGTCTTTAAGTTACATTAATGTGTAAATGTAAAAACTAATGTAGATATAAATTACTGATCATTTTTAGGGCGCAATTATAGAATAATATTTATATGTAAATGTTTTATGCAGTTTTCTTCATTTAGGTGAAGAAAAAGTGGTCTGTGGCGGAGGAGCCAGATGTATGTTTCCAAGCAGCATAAAGGTTTAAAATCTACTGCTGCTAATCTTGCATTTCAGGCTGTTTAAATGAAGCACCCACAGTTTTATGTTTGCTTCATTTATTTTTTCTCTTTCAGATCTGTCAGAGGCAGGACCAGCGGTCTTCAGCCCCCAAAAACCGGCCTGGAACCTGCCACACAAAGCCAGGCAACCTCGAGCTGTGACCCAGTGCGCGTCTTCCACCCCATCGAACATCGCACAAATAAAAAAACATTGAATCATGCGTTTTGTCTATTTTCATTAGAATGCATATTTGTCAAACAAAGAAGCTATCATCTTGCAAATAGGTAAACTAACCCATTGCATATAAATATACTGATTAGGCCTATTGTAGTTTTTTAAATGTTTGACTTTTAATTGTGCATTTTAACTGTCGTAAATTATCTTAGAAGTAGCCTAAAAATTAATTAAAGTTTTGTACACCAAAACACCCGTTAACCTTGTCGTTTCAAACAATTAAATGATCATATAATTAGGATAGAAAGGAAAATACTTTATTAATGTAATGAAAAGAAGAAATCGCATCGGAATCTATTTTTACTTTTGTTATACTAAACGAAAAAAAAATCTTTCTATTTGTCATTATTCCTTTTCAGTTATCAAAAGTGTAAAGTGTACACAGACCTTCACCCAACTTGCGTACACGAACTGAGACCTGTTGTGAGATTTGATTGTGGCAACAACTCACGTCTATATTGATAAATGCCAAGTTTTGCTTGGAAACGACCGTACGCCCAGTTTTCCTTCGTATGCTCGTTTCATAAATGAGGACCATTATGTTTTTGTGGTGAAATAAGACCAGTGTATATATATATATATATATATACACAGTATAAACTTTTTTCTGGAGTAAATAAAGCCAATACATAACAGCATTACAGATTAAAAATGCTCACAGAGGCTGAAATGAAATTAAAGTGTAATTCTGTGACCAAAAACGCAGGAGTCAAAAACATTCTCTGTATATCAAAGTTTCTCTATTTCCGTTTGAAACGAGCGCAAACTGAGATGAATAATTTTCCTCCCCAATACTCAACAAAACCTTAAAGTTTGACAGGAAAAATGAGCTGCTGAAATAAATCTGATTCTAGAATATTCTCTCATGAATTCACTCTCCTGTTGAACCAAATCTGAACAAATATGCAAAAATAAGTGTGCAGGTTGTGATTAAGATTTTAAATGTGTCTTTTGGGGGGCTTTTAGCTAATGAAAAACAAAGTCTTGGAGGATCTTAATGTTAATTTATTAAACATGAAAAGGGCCTTGATGAAATATAGAAGTGAGATATGTTTTGCATTTCAAAGAATTGAGCTCACAACTTACTTGCATGTAAATTAGGTCAAGATTTGTAGACAATATTTTCCAAGCGTTTCTATGTTTGAGCGCATTGTTGCGGCCCTGTGCGATTAGAACAGATATTTACTTAATGTGAGTCCTTGAATTTGTCTTTGCCAAAATGAGTTTTTCTTTAAAATATTCTTTGAATCACAATTTGAAGTACGGCCACCCCATTCACAGAACCAGGGGCGCAGATGGGATTTTTTAACTGGGGGGGACCAAGCTGTCAGCAAATAATTTCAATTTAGTTAGTTATTTTGTAATTTGGGCTTTAACTAGTGCTCAAGTGGTTACTTTGCATAAATTGGGCTAATGGTTTGCACTAAAAAGCAATTGGAGGATTCTTATTTGAAATCATGGATAAACAACAATGAACAAAGGCCTACCTATCAACACTAGCAATGCATGATCAAACGGTTATTTGTCTAGTATGCGTATCACCCACCAAAACTTCATGCCTTCTGCAAAGTATGTTTTATTTAAAAATATATCAGTCAATTTACCTCAGTCAACTTATAGAGCACAATGGGTTAGATCATAATTTTATGCCAGGACCCTAATTTAGTTTTGCAAGTCCAGATAAATTTTCAGATTGATTTATCAAACCATTCTTTTTGTGTTAATTCGCTATTTGCCTCTGTCCACTCACCTAATTGCGTAGTCATGCTCTCCACATTTTGCTGTGTTTGCTAAGTGCAAAAGACTAGCTATACAAATAAATAACAAAACAAATCTGCCACATCTGGGAAAAGTCAACAGGCATAGGACACTTACATTGTTTGGTTTTTGAAAAACGAGGTGATTGTTTTTTGTCTCTTCATTGCCTTTATGTGGCAGTTATGCAGTCCATTTTTTCAGTCCAGAAAAATCACCAGCTCAGTCATCGACGATGGCATTTGACCACTATGGTTACCACTACTACAGGCACAATTGAGGCAGCTAACAGCTCCTCGTAGGACCCGGGGGCGGTGTCAGGAGTCGTAGCAGGCTAGAAGCCAGCAGCACACAGAGAGCACAGAGAACGTAAATGTCGGTGGCCGACCCGGTCCTGAAGCAGTGACGGTAAAATAATTAAGGAGCAGCCGCCCTGTCCGCCACTACTTAGGCTAATGTAACTTTACATAGCGGAAATCCTGATTGATCCTCAGTTTTACCGTTGTTTGTCACCTTTCGTAATGAAAGTGAGGGGGATGGATCGGGATCTGAGGGGGTCATGGCCCCCCGTACCTAGTGCTATCTGCTCGCCTGCACAGCACATTAATCAAACGTATCAAATTAACTTGAAAGTAGGTGGATTATGAAACAATGCTATTTGTGTAAACCAGCAGAACCGCTGTCACTTTATTTCATTTTTGTTATTTTTCGGTAATCTCTGGCTGTTTGTTGGCCGTTTTTGTGTCCAATTGGTGGATCAATTACTGCTCTCTGTGTTTTGCATTACTGTAAAGCTGTATATCTTTTTCTCCATGTGAATCTAGTTTTCATCGCTGACAGCTCACCATCATCCCCTGAATACCATTTACAGAGTAATTAGTTTTATGCAAACGAGAGTTAAAGATGAAAGTCAAAGCTTAATAAATTATGAATTATGTTACACGGTATCTTTCTCTTATCATGCTTTGTGTTACGTTAATGCACCTTCCATGATTAAAAATGCATATGCCTTTAAAAAACTCAATGTCATCAGGTTGCACAAGGTTTCTAAAGAGAAAGGAGGAGCTTATAAGGAAGACACACCTTTTGGGGGAGGCGGAGCTTTTTGGTGAGTTTAGAATACAACGCTAAGAAAAAAGGTTTTATTCACGACAACTTCAAATTTTTGGACTTCCTATCTACACTGATTCTTCAGTTAACATGATACAATTAGTTAAAATGATAGTTCACCCAAAAAGGAAAATTCTGTCATCATTTACTTAACATTTAAAATCTGTATGGCTTACTTTCTTCTGCAGAACACAAAAGAAGATATTTCGAAAATCGTTCTATGGTCGTACTTTTATTCTATGGGCACAAAAGAAATGCAAGTGAATGGGTCTCGTCGTTGTTCGGTTTCCAGCATTTTTCAAAATATCTTCTTTTAATAGGCGAGTACATTTTTGGGTGAACTATCCCTTTAAATGGAGCTGAAAGCATCCCAATCTGGCAGAGGATAACATTTTTCAGATTCAAATTTGCACAGATTTGAAGAAACTTGTGTATTTGTCAGCCATTACAAATTAATTTCTCAACCATTTCAATGGAAGGCTGTGTCAGTTAAAGTAAGTAGTATTTGACTCCTTGATGTGATGCCAACGTGCTGAAAACCATAAGGTTGCGCCACCGTATTTACAGTAAAATATCCAGTATTAAAATTGAAAAAGATATGTTTTCCAAACATTAATAAAATAGCAGGCTTTCACTTTATTCTTAAAAAACAGATTCTGCTCTCTAGGAAGGAAATGTTCCTAATATCAACGTCCTTCTGACTCAAATCATAGCAAATCATGATTCATGGCTGTGACACCAACTAAACGATATTGGCTATTAAAAAGAGCCTTTCCATATGTCCTGCCAAAACGCAGGGAATAGTCAACACACTGTCATCTAGCCATTTCACCCAGGAAAACTCACAACATTCAGTAACAAGCCTTTTCAATGATCCGAGCCACGCAGGTCACCATCCCAAACACATTCTCCTTCAAATCAAATCAAACGCAGCACTGATACGCCACCAGTTTGTTTCTATCTGCTGTGCTTGTTTCTCGGGGTTTATTTCCCCTGTGTCGAGTCTGATCCGATTAACCCCTTAAAAACCAACCTGACAGGAAGCATGTTTGAGACTCTAATGGCTGACAGGCTGCCGGTGGTTCATAGCTCATCCTGTCTCTCATGGCGCAGATTAACATTTCAAATTCTCCAAACTATTTCCTCCTTTCTCTCGGCAGACGAATCTCTTTCTCTCTCGCTCGTTCGCGGGCTGGCGTCCATGGCTCGGAGCGAGACTGTTAGTTAGCAATACTCATAAAAACTCAATTCATCAAGAAGAGGATCGTTTGGTGCGGGCAGAAAGCACACAAAAGGGTGAAGCTTGTCAGAGAGACAGGTGGCTAGAGATCTGTCTCTAATAGTGAGCAATATGAATAATAGATTCTGCTAAATCTATGCCAGTAAACACAGCTGCCTGCGCTCGCGTCCAAAAGAACAGCTTGGCAGGACGCGGCGTGCGGCGCGGAGGGGAGACGGGCCTCTCCTCCGTGCGCCCCACCTGAGGACAGAGGCCGATTAACTAATCAAATGTGCCAGCTAAAGAGGGGAAGAGGAAACCAGAGAAGACAAAGAAGAGAGATAGGGAAACGGGCGTTTAGCTGCATTACAGACTGATGGCAGGTTGTTAGCGACGCACGGGGCGAAGAACGAAGAGCCAATGATGATCCGCTGAGGTTAAAATAGGATAAAACACACACACACAGCAGTGCTGGTTGCTTTAAGACTGCATGATATCCTCTGAACTTGCATCAAAACGCAACCACAACATCATCTACAAATAAAATGAAATCACTCGTGGTCAATATTTTGTACGCTCGTGACAATGGCTTTAAATTCGACTCATCCTATCAGAAAACATGCTGGTTAAATGCACTGCACTCCCAATACCCAATCAAAAGTAACTAATTACAGGATATATTTGCAATTGCTAGCTGCAGGTCTCCATTAGTTAATAGTGTTCCAACCATTTTTGAAATACACAATATATACAATACAGTATAGCTATCGCAACAACATGAAACACCAGGGGCTTGATGTATAAAATTATTTTTGGCAGTGGCTATTTGCACTAAGTATAAATAGCAATAGATGCTATTTACAGTACACTAAGTTTAAATAGCAGTAGGTTCTGTTGACACTATGTGAAAATAGCAGCATTTCTTAGCGATATGCTATTTACACTAACTGAAAATAGCTGTATTTTCTTTGGATTAAGTAGAAATAGTAGCTAGATGCTATTGGTAGGCCTACTTATAAATAATGGCAGATAAGTTACCATTTGCACCTCAGTATTGTTGTGCATTAAACGTTATGCAATAATAACAGAGCGTTAAAGCCACAATATGGAATAATATTTGTTATGAAATATCAAAAAATCCCTTGCACAGTGTGATATATTTCATGCAGTTGTGTACTTATATTATCCCAAATGTTCCCAAGAATGTGCAAATGCAGAGAAATTCCTATTTAAAATAATGTCCCGTCCCATTTCTCCCTTGTATTTGTTGCATATCAGTGACTTAATATCAGCTACTCCGCACTACCCTCAGTTTCCAGTTGTAGAAACTACGGCAACACGCAAATGCGGAAGTGGTTATACAGCATCTGAGACGCAGCATCTGTTGTTCTGTTATTATGGATCACGATTACTCTTTGGCGAGTAAAGGAAACCCCAAAAGCGTAAACGTAAGCCAAATGAGGCAAGCAGGCTTATGGACAAACGAAGAAATAAAACAAGGATTAATATCGGCGCAGCATTTTCAAGCTAATTCATTACGATGACATAAAATAAAATTTATTCATTACCTCGTCCGTAAACATGATGGGCGATCTCCATACGCCTCTGGATGGTAAAAACAATATGTCCCATAATTCCACTCTCCTACATAACGTCATTTAGCTTCGTCTTTTGTTGTTGTTTCGCAAGTGCGCCATGTAGCGGTCCAAATATTTCATATTGTGGCTTTAATCATTATATTTATAAAAAATATTAAAAGATGGCAACTTATTGAGATATTAAAGCCCTACCTCTAACCTTACCCTAAACCTAAACTTTATGAATAAAAATTAATTTTAAGTCTTAAATCAATTTAAATTAAAAACAACTGCCTTTATGATCTTCAATGTGATAGAAAAAGGCTCTCCTGTTTTTGCCAAGTGGTTGATGTCCTTAGGGCAACATCATGTTGACCCTGGGACAACATTTAAATCAACCAATCAGATTTCAGAAATAAGTTTACAGTTCATTTTAATCTTCCAACCAGGATTAGGTGCTTCTAGACCATTGTTTTTCACTTATCATTTCCCTCTGATTTCAGTGGTAAGTTATAGTTAGGGTTTGGTGTGGGTTTAGGTTTTATTTATAAAAATGTTGTCCTTAGGTCAACAAAATATGTTGCCCTGAGGACATCAACCACTTAGAAAAAGGTAAAAGAGCGTTTTCAGTGAGAGGTAGATTAGAACCCCGGTCTCCAGTGCCAAAGCTACACAGACTTTACAACTTGCGCCACTGCTGTTGTTTCAAATGGCGTCGTTCTTACACTTTCTCTATTCCAATCACATAGTGGTGGATGGAAATAGTGTTATCATATGTGTACTATTCACACAATATCTATAAAAACGTATTAATGTATCTCTTACGGTTATTGTCAATACCGGTAAATTGTTACACCCCTAAATAAAACGTTTAAAATGCATAAACCTGAGTCTAAGCCTTCATTTCTAATTCAGAAACGTCACATTGATGTGGGTCTGTTTCTAAGAAGTTATTGGAGTAACGTGGAGGCGGGAAGTGTGAGAGAAAGTGAGGCTGAGAGAGTGACAGAGAAAGAGAGTGACAAAGACAAAGAGAGAGCGACAAAGTGAGTGGCAGAAGGATAAAGTGACAGAGAATGATTACATGCACGTGCCATGATGTGTCCGCTGAGGAAAACAATACGTTTGTCAAAGTCAACAGTTTAAAACAAAGCAATGTTGTAATAGAGCCACAGTTGTCTTCAGTGTATACTCAGTGTCTTGGGGAATTGGGATGTTAAAGCGGCCGTGCAACGGTGTGTCATGCATTCTGACTTTACAATGTTAAACGTGCTGTCTTCTCATGCTTAACATGGCGTAGTATTTCTGTGCTCGATACAAACCCCCACAGCGATTGTACAGGTTTCGGAAAGTTTTTATCGAACATATAAAACTGTTTCGTAACTATTTTTCTTAGTCCCTTATTGGACAATTCTTCCTGAAAAGCATGCGGCACACCCACGTGGCAGCAAGGAGAGCAGGAGAAGGAGCTTGCGCAGACGTCACTTTCACTTGTGTGCAGGAGAGTGAGAGAGAGCATACGTTCGCAAAGTTCAGGTGTTTGTTTGTTCACTGCATCTGGGTGATGAATGTTATATAAACGGTGGACATAACGCTGGATTTGGAGATCGTTTGAAACTGATATGGAGCCGTCCCAGCACTAAAAGATGCCGGACATGAACCGCATGCGGTGAGTGAAACTGATGTCTGTGTTTTGTTGGCAACGGGTGCGCACGTGCTTAAGTTCAGCCTACCCCTCCACGCGCCGTATGCTTTCGGAAATAATCGTACAGCTGTATCTATCTTTTATAAATGTGATCAAACTAAACACTCTTCGAAGATACGAAGTATGCAATACTACTCTATAGGTAGTCAAGATTAATATGAGATTGGCAGAAACCATGTGTGTTACGGCCACTTTAAGTATTTTAACATGAAGACAATGATCAACTTCACCTTTATCAGCCCGATTATTGAGCACACCTGCTGATGTCATTGGACCTCAGTGGCAGTAGATCATGTTTACCTCTTCCTCAGCTCCTCCTCACGACTCCCCCGCTGAAGTTTAGCGAGACTTGCCTAGCAGAAGGTAATTAATTCTTCAATTAAAATGTTGTTAAACATTTTTAATGAGCAGAAGACACGTGGGAGAAATGTGGAAATATGTTTAATAGGGGAAAAGAAAACACAGTCATTTCAAAGTTAGTTTCTGAGAAATGACCCACTTTACGCAAACAACAGCCAGAAATAAAAAAAATATGAATGGAAAATCGAGGGGGACGCATGTTAAGACTCGAAGGATGCGTCCTTTATAGCAGGTGATTATGGTTTCGTTTTTCATCGCTTTTATCATCAGAAAGCAAATTAGGCCAGCGATTCTTTCCCAGCATTCCCGTCTGAAGCCCTGCACACAGCACGGGAAAATCAACCTATTCCCAATGTAACAGATTTAATTAATAGTGTAGCAAAATAATCTGTTGCTAAGGATGGCGAGAAAAAAGGAAGCTGGTAATTGGGATGATATCTATCGTCTATAATTAAAGTCAAGAGAGTGACACGCAAGTTTACTTCTTTTAAAACAAACACGATCCTTAACCGTGCCGAGGGGTCGGAGGGCGGAGCATGGGGCGCACACGAGGTCACGTTTTCGCTCGTTTGACGGTTCCAATCTATCCGTTGTTCATTACGGCAGCAGTGTTCTGTAGTTTTTTGTATGGCAGCCTCAATTAAAGACTTGTAAATGTGTTGTTTGCTTAATCACTCCAAAACTGGCCCACAGGACTTGCCTAATGTAACTCCATTAAGAGCTCCATCAAAACAAAGATTCGCTTCCTAATGACCGTAATCTCTTTCCTTCGTCAAACAAATGACAGATCTCGGGCCTAAATCAGGACGTGATGAATGAGGCCGAGACCTCTGATACGACCACACCGGCAGATCAAGTTTCCTCTCATTTTACCATCTGACATCCTCGGGAGGGAATGAGACAAAGAGAGATAAATATCACACAAACATCATCATCGACACAATTAACGTGAATTTCCCGTCAACCCTCTTGTCGGTGGTGGTTTGGCCTGATGATTGCGGCTTTGAGGAGTGTTTGGTTTGTACCATCCCTATTAAAGGAGGGAAATGTGTATAAACTTAAGATCAAAACCAACATTGGCAGATTACTTAAAGGGCCATTTTATTATTTCTCAACAAAAAAGAGATCCTCCTCTCTTCCAATGCCTATGTATGACTTCTGTGGAACACAAAAGAAGATATTTTGAGAAGTGTCTCTCTGATTTTGTGTCCATACAATGGAAGTCAATGGGGGCCAATGTTGTTTGATTACCAACATTCTTCAAAATATTTTCTTTTGTGTCCTGCCGAATAAAGAAAGTCACACAGATTTGGAAAGACATCAGGGAGAGTGAAAGAATTTTGAACTATGTTATAACATATTTCCTCATCTTCACAAACCATAAAACTGTGCAACAGTTTGTTTTGCTCACAATGTGTTTTTTGAATCATATATTTTGGACATTTTTTAATGCAAGTCCAGTTGGAACAGTCGCTAACTGCATTTGTGCGTCTCCCTATACAAACCAGCCAAACACTGGCACGTTTGTTAGCAGTAGCGGCTCATTTGTGTCACATGTGAACGAGCTGCTCAATTTAATTACGAGGGGATCATGTTTTCCCATGATATTTTGCTTTTTTAATATTGATAAAGCACGGTCTCGTTCTGGTTCTCCTCGGGTTCCCGGGCGTTAGATGCAGATAAACAGATCCTGGGACAGGTAATAAGCACGCTTTTAATTGCGACGGTGCTGCGACCGAGCACTCCGTTTCATTAGGCATAAATAATTTGGCCGCTTGGGTATGTGCATTCTCAATTACCCATTCTTTTTGTATTCCAAATTACCGATTCTTTCTGATGTTTCTTTAACAATATTAACGAGCTATGTAAACTAGCCATTGGCTTTTTTTAGCGCCCATATTTTTAGGTTTTTAAAGATTTACATTTATGTTTCAGAGAACAGAGCCACAAAGTCGTTAATACTTGAGTCTAAAGGACGGTGAGAGTGAGCATTTTCTTTTCTAATGATTCTTAGTTTACACAAACAAAACATGCTTCTTCAGGTCACACGTGTCTGTATGATCATCTGTGATGATGATCCGTGTTTGAGATCTAACGAGGATATTAATGCCGGTCTTCAGTCTTACTGCTCTAATATCATTTATACAGCCTCAATGATTCACCGGAGGCTTCATCTCATATAAACTTAGATGGACATTATATCTGTATCAGCAGAAGGGGCGAGTATAGTCTGTACATAAGTCAGACACTAATTAAAATGTCCTTCCTCGTTAGTGCTGATTGGCCCGTGTGTGTTGGCCGGTCTGTGTCTTTGGCACAGGAGCTCGCTGCCAAATTTAGACGTGTGTCACTGGTCACAAGCCCATCAGATGGAGCACGGCAAAACTGGGGCAGGCTGATAATCCCCCAAGAGCAGGAGCTACATCACACAAACACACACATAGAAAAAACATATTCAGTTTTGAAAACTTAAAAAAATCGATTTAAATGATTTCTAAAAGGAAAGTGTAAAGAAAGTGTAGTTGTTTTTCACATAGTGCCTACATGTGTTTGTTTGTTAACAGTGTGTGTGTATGCGAGTGTGTTCTTGATGGCAGCATTTAGCGGACTTTTTCCAAACCCCAAATGAAATGAAATGGAGAGACGTCAGAAATAATCACGGTGAGAAGATCCAAAGAAGCTGTTGGTGAGAAATAGTTTAATCTTTCAAACCGTGGACTAGCAAACATTACACAAACGCAACACATGCAAACACATACACAACTTTCCAGAAATGTCACTGATTTGCTAGAATGTGCAGAAATGTTCTTTTGTCAGCTTAAAGGTATCCCCCAAAGACAGTGCTGAGGAGTTTCCATTTATTGGCTGCCTTTATTATTATTTAGTCCAGGTCATGCATTACAAAATATAAAATTATATAAAAAAATACATTTGTTTTCTAATGTAAGAAACCATTATGTTGGTTACAAAATATATTATATATAGTCTGTCTATCTGTATTCATTTTTAAACTACATATTTTGCCCAAACCACTAACCATAATACAACTAAGGTGTAATTTTGTGTTGGTTTGGGTTAGTTAACAAATAAAGTGCTTCAAAAGGTTCTTCGATGCCATAGAAGAACCATTTGGTTCCATGAATCTGAAAAACCTTTGTGTTTCACAAAAGGTTCTTTGTGGCGAAAAAGGGCTCTTTAGATTATAAAAACGCATAAGAGATGGTTCTTCAAAGAACCTTTGGCTGAATGCTTCTTTGTGGAACCAAAACTGGTTCTTCTATGGCATCGCTATGAAAAACCTTTTAAGCACTTTTATTTTTAAGAGTGTCCATCCTCCCTTTATTGTGTTTCCTTTTATTCACTCTTCAAAGCTGTGATGCGTAATTTACTGTATATGCACCATTACCACCAACAAATCACATAAAATATCAATTAAACATGGGATAAGTTTGGGGTGGTGCTATTGTTTAAAATGTTCTTTAGTTTTTCAGAAAAGCCACATTTCACCTGTAAATAATCCATTCATCGTTCCATGACAAAGATGTTGTTGTGCTATTCATTTAGTTTGGTTGGCCGTTAATTTCACCAGAGACACTGAAACTGTTCAACCAAATGAACTCAAACTGCTTTCAAACAGATGACAGTGTGTCTGATCTGTGTCAGATCTGTGCTGTCAGAGGCACCCCCCACCCCACTCCGTGAAATAATCCCTGTTCCCCAGTAGTGCCCGCGGACCCCGTGACCCGAGGCGAGAGACAAACCGGACCTGATAGTTCTGCCGCATTTGAGTGTTCCTTGGAGAAACTCTTTACATATTCAAAGAGCTTTAACTGCGTGATTCTCTCTCATGTCCGGGGTCAGTTTGTGGGTTTTGCGTGTCCCCGTTCGATTGAAGTTCTTGCATTTTCGAGGTGCAATAACACAGGGAGAGCAAACACAAACAGGATTAGTACTATCGCAGGCGTATGTGAGCACTAACTCGCATATTTAGAGAAATGCAGATAGAAGCATGAATATGTAAAGTAGGGAAGTTCTTTTGAAGATGTTTGGAGCTCTTCAACAGACAATAGCTGCCTTACAAACTCGCTTATCAGAGGGGCAAACTATTAAAAGTAGTACAGCGCGCACAGAGAAAAGCAATTCTTTTTATCATTTCTGTTCTATTAATGAACGCACGCGCACATTTGCGGACGTATATACTGTATGTAAGCACCAGTGCGTCACGAAAACATCCAACAGTGAATCTTTTTACCCCATCAAAGCAAGATTATAATCTGAAATTTGCTGCCAGGATGATACGGCATTCTGAAAGCAAATAGTCTGTTCTACAAAAAAAATTTTCGACACAATGAAGAGAAAATTGAGTCTGTTTGTCAGCCGAGTCGCGAGTGAAGAATGAAAAATAATTTTCTAAAGGACGTCTCCGTCCCCACCCCCCCCCCTCCCCGCGGTGAATACGGAGATTCTGAGACAGTTATGGGATCTTACAGATGGTTGACGTGTCTAATATCTAAGCGACACCGGGATCAGCGCCGAGGCAGATACCAGGATGTTGATTTATAGATGCGACTCGGAGAGTTAATTGCACCACACAAGTTTCAATCACTCTTTTGGGAGGTTTCTAGAACGCAGGGCTGCATATCTACATCAACAAACACACAAACAAACCAGCGCTTCCATATTTCACACATTCATTTGCTTATTTGTGTTTACTAACCCCGAGATTGCACAATGTTGCTAAAATTGCCCTCCTTTCAGAATTCAATAAGCGCGATGAAACATTGACAACACGGCCGCATATGTTTGTTTCTGCTGGAACTGAATCAATCTTTAGGAGTTGGAGAGAGTTCGCACGCTACGCACACTGTCTGTGAATCATCTGTGATGCGTTTCAGATTCGTCTTCATTTGATTCGCTGTGATTAAAATCAGCGGCAAGCACTGAACTTCAGAAAACAGGAGAAGAAAAAGATGAAGAGGAGGAAAATGCCCATTTCATTTAAACGTGTGCGTGTGTGCTGATTTTAGTGGCAGTAATTGGTAGCAGTTAAAAATGTAATGAAGAATATTGGAGTTCAGCATGACGTAAACACACCTTTGACCCATTGAGCTTTAACATTAACACTATCCTGTTGTGTGTGGGCGTGTATAGGGCCAGAAACACAGTACATACAGAAATACAGTAAAAACAGCGAGAGTAACAAACTTCAGAACTCAGAGAGCAATATTTTCATGAAAATGTGAGTGCTATTCAAATTTAAATAGACCAACAATGCCCATGTACATACAAGTATCAAACCTAAAAGGTTAAATCACACTGGGCTTGTAAAAACAGTAAATTGCTAAATTATTTTTGTACCCTGCAATGAACAAGTCAACAGAATGTGATTTCAAACTCCTTTAAATACATAATACAAAATAATAGTAAATTCATGCTGCTATCATGGTCTCACGCTGTTATGTTACACCAACTTTAACAATCAAATCGTTTTTCAATTTAATAAAATAACTCCAGCTCATGTTTTCACTTTTCGTTTATGTTAAATAGCATATTATGTTGAATAACAATTAAACATGTGTGCAACTTATTTGACAGAAATTATTCAAAAAAGGGATGAGAGGATCTATCCAGTATAGATATTATATAAATATCCCACATGAAACTAATAATAACTTTTAGCGGGGTTTTTTAGCAGTTTTTAAATTAAGTTTTTGTGTGATCTTTTGTAAACGCTTGCTTAAATTTAAATATTTAATTAATCATGCGTTGTAATTGTTGCCGTTTAATTCATTTGAAATGTTATTGAATGTTAAAATGGCTATACTTGCCTATTATGTTCTTTGATTTGACAACAAATTATCATTAGTATTGGTGTTGGTATCGATATCACTACAGTCAGTTCCAGAGTGGTATAACAAAACAGAACATGTTTTCTTTTTTTTAAATATTGTGTCTTTTTCTTTTCTTCATGACCTACCAGCTACATGTCAAACGCAGTTTTAGGGAGAGGGAGAGGGAGAGAGAGGGAGAGGGAGAGAAAGAGAGAGAGACGAAGTGTGTCATGGATGAAACGTCTCTAGCGTGCTGGTGACAACATGGCCGCCCTCCCTCTGGCTGCCGTCCAAATTCTGCTCGTCTACTGGGAGAACAGGAGGAGAAATGGAACAACTGGTTTTAATGAAACAATTACAAGACACTAATTATTATGTTAATGTTTGCCTACTATCATCAGGAAGTGCTAACAGCCTTCTGCACCTAGAGGTTTAGCCGCACCGCATTTCTTCCCCAGGAAACAGAGCGCGCTTCAATAGAGACACGTGTGTTTGTGTGTGTAGACGGAGAACAGACGGAACATGATGCCGTCCGAATGTTTCTGCCAGGTATATTGGCCCCACGAGTGTCACACAGCCATCGACAAACAAACCAGACCCATCAGTACATCAGCAACTACATAAACTAAAACTTTGATGTCGTTTGAAAAGCAAACGAATGCTAATGAGATTTTTTCACACAAATCAACTGTGTGGCTTTTATTAGTAATACGGATGCGAACGACATAAGGGTGAGTAAACAATGACAGAATGTATTTCTTGTTTCTTTAAGGCACCCCGAGTCCTGTGAGGGATCCACACAAACGCGAATAAAAGGTCACCTCGACTTTGTCTCACAGTCTGACAATAATCTGTTGAAAGACATTCAACAGTTATGATTAATAAAGGAAATACGGCAGCAGTATTTCTCAGTTTCACCCCCCTCCCCTCAAACTGAAACATTTCCAGGCAGCCGGACTGAATCCAGCGCTGTCCAAATGCTTAATTTCATTACATGGTATTAGCACACACTGGCTTCCCCCGAATGGGGCAGATTTTAGCTCTCAGCCCTCAAACAATAGCCCCGAGCAGCCAGGGGCCGACGGCACAAACGCCACACGGGAGAGCCGTTTCATAATCCTGAAGTCTGTCAAATATTTTGACGTGTCCCGCGCGCTAGCAGCGGCACCTCCCGGGCCCTTTCCGTCCTCGCGAACAATCGACTTGCCCATGATCAGACGGACCGACCCGACGGTTTCTGACGGTGAAACCCTGAACTCACACGGTCACTGCAGCTGCTAGTCTTCCCATGGGCAGGCGGGACATTGCTGTCAGGAAACGCCTCTTGACCCGGCCCGACCGCCACACAGGTTACCCACAGTACAATGCAGTCTGCTGGGTCACACCGAATAAAACAAAAAACAACCAAACCTCGAACAGAGCAAATCAAAATAAGATTTTTTTCATGTTTTCGTATTTTCTACAAAAAAGCTAAATCTGTAAAAATTGTTGTGGGACATCCCGGATTCCTAAAATTGTTTTGGTAGCATGTGAAATGATACTTTTATAACTTCTGTAAGTTTACCATTAACATACAAACCACATAGCCTTCATACTTTTTCCACAACAAATATTCAGAAGACATATTTATAGAAGACGTCTATGACAAGCGACACACAGATTATTTGGTCCCCATGCAGCGCGGGAAAGTTTCTTCCAAACTTCAGCTGGCAGTTAAGCAGTAAACTATATCATAAAGGTAACTGCTAATTTATGTTGAACACACATGAATATTTATAGAAAATTCCTCGCGATAAGCGGCCCTCACTGTCCGAGCCGTGAGTCCGGATAAAAGAGAAGAATCTGCTCGGTTCTCTCGTGCTACGGGACACAATAGCCGACCGGCTCTTCAATTACTTTGCCATTTAAGACTGACGATTTGACAGGTCCAGCTAATTGTTAATCCAGCCAAAAATGTTGCTCGGTGTAATTAATCACATAACAAAGCAGGAGATCCCAACAATAGGATGTGTGTCAGAGGAAACCCGCCGGCGCTGAATGAAGGTGCGACCCCATTACAATAAACATCTCAGAGAGCCGCCCGCTCCCAACGACAGGTTTGCCCAGTATTTAATCTTCATTTAGCGGCAATATCTTTGCGCTGACTGTAGATCAGCGGGTAAATACCACAGCGAGGCCGCAGCGGGTGAACGTTAATCTGGAGTTTGGTGCGGCTCACAGAAACTGCTCGGGGTCAACGACCATTCATCAATATATGAAGAGGCATTTGGCTCGATTCACGGGGCAGCTGGCGTGAGAGAAAAGGTATTCTTTGAAACGCAGAGAAAGAGAGAGAGAGAGAGAGAGAGAGAGAGAGGAGGGGTGTGTAAGAACACAAGGTGGTACTGTCAGAATTGAGTTACGTGCCATGGTGATGATGTCATGTCACCGTGACCTCCCCAGTCACAAGACCCCGGCACACAAAGGAGCATCTTATTTCACACAAATGAATTTCACTGCCGTGACCCATACATGATTTTCTTCGTGAGCTCAAATTATGATTAACATGTGTTTGTATCTGGTCGTTCGGGAGATTGTGCGGACAACAAGAGCATCTCTTGTTCAGATGAAAAGACCCGCAGGCAATGAGCACAACAGGCCAAAAGAGGCGAGTGGGGTAAAACGCACACAGTTTTTTTCTTTTCAGAAATATTTCAAATGCTTTCAGTAATATGTGCAACTGTGAAAAGTGCTTAACAAAGTTTCTATGACATATAAAAGCATGTAACGGCAGTTTGTTCAAATAGATTCATCCACGTTTTCTGCAGAGATCAGACTAAAATGTTTAGAGATCTTGTTAAAAATAAAATTCAGCTGCTGCTTTGTAACATTAGGATTCTTCAGACGGATCTCCAAGTCACCAGGTGCGACGCATGCAGAAACTGCACAAGATTTGACAACTACGTTTTAAAGGGATAGTTCACCCAAAAAGAAAAATTCTGTCATCATTTAGTTACCTTCGAGTTCCAAATCTGTATAAATGTCTTTGTTCTGATGAACACAGAAAAAGATATTTGAAAGAATGCTTTTAACCAAACAGTTCTTGGACCCCATTGACTACCATAGTAGGAAAAATTACTTTATTTTTTTTGTTCAATATATACATATTGAAGAATGTAAGCAAACAGTTCAGGGGCACTTTTGACTACCATTGTAATTTTTCCACCTATGGTAGTCAATAAAGAAATTTCTACCGGTTTGGACTAGAGAGTGAGTAATTCATGACAGAATTAATTGTTTTGAGTGAACTATACCTTTAATCTTATTGTTAGATCTTTTGGTGTTGTTTAGTAATAACATTATCTCTCCACTTCATCCCCATGACCTCACTGTGTCCACCAACTAATTCTTAAAGTCTTGCTGCTGGTTTATTTATTGGGGTCAGGTTTTAGAGATTTAAGGTCAGCATATACACATGAATGATTTGGAACTGTATAACATCAGTGACTGACCTATGAACAGGCCTGATGCTCATGACTGAATCTATAAAACACAGACACAAAACCATGAGACAGAATGATATACGGTGTATGATACACAACAGCAGAAACACATGTTCCTCTGAAATGTCATTAATAAAACCTATTAATATCATTTTAACATATTTTTACTTGTCTTCCAAAGCAGCAACACAGTATATGATTTTAAGACCTGTTTGTTTAAAGAATATATGCTTAAGTGTTTTGTTATTCTCCACTGCATGTTTTCACTTGATTATGAAGAGAAAATGCTTTTAGATACATGCTCTGCAAAAGGCCACTTTTTTACTCAATTTTAAAGATAAAATGATTTTATTCTAAAGAGACATGCTGCTTGAAAAAAACACGCTTAAATATTGTATGAAACAATGATTTTCATATATTACATTGTCAACTTTTCAATATGCTAACGTCAGACTCTTCTGAAATGAACTGTGGGATTGAGTCACTTATGAGGTTCCACTTTAGTAGCCGGCTGCCTGAAGTATGCAGTCAAATCTTCAGTAATAGACTAGAGTTATTTCTTCTGTTATAAAATCAGTCATATTTAGACAAAAATACACTGTGCTCTAAATATGATAAACCCTCCCGCCAGAGTGGACATTATCCTATTGGAAAAAAAACTAAAAATGCAGCGTTCGTCACCGGAACATACAAAACGTCTGCATCATCTGCCGTAAAAACAAGCCTCTGGTTCACGCGCATTCGAGAGATGATGGAAGCTAGACATCAACGTTAATAGCGCTGTCAATATGGATATTTTTCCATATTCGCTTCAGAGGACCTTTGTTAAGACCACGGAGCCGCGTCGAGCCGTTCTTTGATCGATGGATGCTCTTTTTGGAGCTTCAAAAAGTCAACTACCATCCACTCCCATTCTACCGCTTGGAAGTAAAATGATACGTGGTATTATAACTCCGACTGCATTATTCTTCAAGAAGAAACCATGTTCAGTTAGGATGCCTTGAGGGTGAGTAGAGTATCCCTTTAAAGTCAGCATGAAACAGAAGTAGCGATCGTCTTTTTTCCGTATCGTGACAAATACCCGAGTGAAACGACATCTGAATCGAGAAAAAAAAAATGTAGGGCGGGACTTGATTTCATCTACCGACAACTGATTGGACCATTACAATGTGAAAGACTTGAATGCAAGTTTGCAATCAGTCATTGCACCCCATCACATCGCATCTTTTAATGGAAAATGCATAGAAAATAATGGTCTGTGTGCATGTGAAGTAAACGTCTGTCAGTATATATCTATATTTTGTCACTAAATTCCTAATGAATACCGTTTAACAAAGCCCTGTGATCACAAATAAACATGAGCAGATGAGTACATATTTGTATGCATAAACTTCATTTATGTAACATCTCATTTGTGCAAAAATAGCTGTAATGTTAAATAAAGCTTATTAATTACAGCAAAGCAACTGTGCACGCTGCTGTTGTAGTCTCGTCTCCCATCAGACGCTGTGCTGCAATGGCTTTCCAGCACAAGATAGTGGCGTTTATCTGAGAATCCGATATTACAAAACAGATACCCGATCGTGGGTAAATGCTTAAATATCTGAGAAAAACATTGGTAAAATGATATTTCAGTCAATCACTAATCTGGACCATACTGGTACTGGTGTGGTTAAACTCCTCAGTGTGACACTGGTGAAACTGGTAAAGAGAGAGAGAGAGAGAGAGAGAGACTCTTTGCCCTCTGGCAGTGTGTGCAGAAAATCCAAACAATTTCCTGTTCTAAAATATTTCACTTCACACACTAATATACCAAAAGAGCTCCTGCTGGATTTGACCTGCCAAATATCACAGACTAGTAATTATAACCAGGAAAATTTAGCCAATAGAAGAATAGCAAGATTTATTATCACATTCAGTTTAGCATTCAAACACACACACACACAAGTAAACACTCCAAAATTAAAAATATCAAACATCTCTGCAATATTGCATCACCTCATGAGAGATTCGTTTCATTCTCATAAAAGCAGAGCCAGACGTGTTGTTACAGCCCTGATGCCTCTCAGAGTTTCTCAGGTGACGCTGTTTACATCCGCGGCTCATACACCAAGGTAAACGTTGCCTTAAATTACTCCTGCGCGCTGCAAGCGAGATCTGTTTGTGTCAGAGGGACGTGAATGTACCTGTGGCATCACTCAACACATGCATCTTTATCTAGCGTGATGTTTTCATGTCATCCCGTGGCCCTCCGGGCGTCGAGCTGTTGTAGGCAGCTAAACCCAATCAAATCTTTTTGAAGTCGTCATCTACGCGTGAGACCGTCTAACCTTAATGCTAAATAATTAGCAGAGCGTGCGCCACAGCAGGATTCTTACCACAGGGCCAAACTTTCTTTCTGCGCTTTGATCATCATGTTAATTAAATGTGTCTGTCTTGACAGGTTGAGTTGGGTGAGGATGCTGAGACAGGTGGGTGTCATGGACACGTCGATTACCTGGTGAGTGTGACTCATTAAACTGTCATTGACGACCCGAGAAGCCCTGTAGATTCACGTGAAGAGAAACTTCAGGCCACAGGGGGAGAGGGGGGTCCCTACTATATGGCACTTGTCATGTATGTCTTACTATATAGAATAGAACTAAGGGCCTAGGTATACTTTTTTTGCACAGTGCACAGTCGAATGCACAGCCTAGCAAAGTATACTTCATTTGACTCAAACACAATTATAATACCTCTTCTGGCCTACAGGGGTCCATCAATTATTAAGGTCTTTGGGTGTGACGAATGACACAGGTTGCCACGTTGTGGATAAAGTAATAACTGGAAAAAAAATGAAATGTGCATGTACGACCTACTGTACGTGTACAAAGTAGGCATAGTTAAAAAAATCTGTCAGTACACATACAGTACAAGCATACTATTCTGATGATGAAATTTGCGTCACACGCACATGTACGCTGACCCTTGTGTACGCGTTAAAAATGAAGTATACTTAGGCCTTAAAGATATCATGAACTGGGCTTGTTTATTGTTTTATACTGTTGTATGAGGTCTACTTATGACGTTCGCGTGGTTTTTACATTCAAAAACATCAAAATCAATAAGTAATAGACTATTTTCTAACCGAGTTTTGAGGCCGGCTCGACAAATGCTCTGTTTTAAAGGGCGTGCCGCATTGAAGACTTGAAAGTAAACACCCACTGCTATGATTGGATAGCAGTTTACGTAGTAAACCTAGTTGGAGCCTGTGAATTTGGTTAGACACGTAACGTTAGGTTACACAGCCCTATTCGCACAGGATTAGTATTATCTGGGGACCTCGTGTGATTTATAAATGACCTCCCCACATCTGTATTTCATGTGGCGCATTCGCACGGGATAAATGAAGCTTGTGATTTTACTCAAATTTACTTACTTATTTCCCAGATGTGATGGCAAGGCTTTGCGTATAGTTTGTATAGCCTATAGTTGTATGGTGTTTAATGATATCCGTACCTGTCAGAATTTGAGACCCGGAATCGTGAACCGGACAGAAGATCACCGCGATCACGGGTCTCAAATGTTACGAGAGTTTCTCGTAATGTTAACAGGAGACTCCCAGTAAATTATGGATATGACCCAGCACCCAAAATAATACCAAAACACTTCAAAACAGTCTCCATTATTCGCAAACGGTGGATAAAACCTTGAAAAATTTATATGAGCCCGCCAAATCACAGAGATGCCGATTCGCATGGGACTGATATTATCACAGGACCTCGGTGTTCGTCAAAATATGGTAGGTAAATTGTCAGGGAATTTTTACTTCACAAATTACAGACATGGCCCATTCACACAGGATTAATATCACAGACAACCTCTGCAATTATTATAAATGACTAGAGGTCCCCAGGTAATACTAATCCCGTGCGAATAGGGCTCAGGGCATATCAAGCGATCTCTAACAAAAGCAATAGTGATGCATAGTACAAAAATTTTGTACTCACATAAGATTGCTGCTCCATTCCTATTGGATCCAATATTGAAGGCACAGCTCTGCTTTTTAATTTTAGTCTCTCTGTAAATCCAGTGTCGACCTGTGCCTTGTTCACAAAGGAATCTGCGGTAATGTTTTACCCACATGAGCTGGAACGTCTTTAAAAATAAACTTCAACCACACATTACTAGTGTCGGAATCCAAAGGAAGGTTAGGCAGCGACTGTGTTCTTCCACAACCAAGCACTTACAGCACAATATTTTGCGATCTTTAACGGCATGTTTATTGCTTGCTCGCTCTATCTGGTGGGCGGGGCTAGAGAAGTAGTCATTGATATTCTTCTGTGGAGGCGATGTACAGTGCATTCCAGGACCTGGCGTTCGCTGGGCCTGGTGTCAATAACAGTTGTAATTTCAGTAACAAGGGCGTTTTCAGTTCTGACACTTACAGGATGTTTGTAACTCTTATATAACAAAAGCACGGGTTAAAAGTCATGTCTTAATTCATCGCTCCTTTAAACCTAAAATTATTCAGGCTGCGATCCATAACTTTTTTCTCTATACAGCCATCTCTGTTTAAAGATAAAATTGCAAGTTAGGTACAATTCTTTGTGAGTTTAAGTCAAATGACGTCAAACATTTCCTGCTTTTTTAATCCGACAGCTAAAATTATAAATCAATACTACTACTATTATTATTATTATTAATTATTGTTTTAATTGCTCAGTTGATTTTTATGTTTAAAACAGATTTTTATTTACTAGCAAAAGTTACATATTGCGGCTTTAAAAATGAAATTGTGTGTATGTAATGTTATTATAAGTAAACATTTGTGAATTTTTAACCATTTCACGACTATTTCACTAATACAAACTCATGTACAGTATATGTTTTTTACTAATTTACAGACATCAATATGGTAATATCAAAATTTTAAAAAGACCAACACACTTCTACACAAAACCAAGCATATTCATTTTTTTAAGTTGAAAAGGTAGCGCAGAACAAGAACGACCCCACAGCACTTTTGTGGATCAGGGCAGCGATGCCGTTCAGGCCTGCGGAGAGGAAAAGTCACGCTAGCCGACCTCTGTGTCACTCATTCACGACAGCCGCCCGGGGGAGGAATTAACCGCCCGCTCTGAGATGTGTCAGAGGAGAGGATATTACACACACACACACATGCATCAGGGCCGCTCGGCCAAGGTGAGCTCACCGAGCCGAGAATTTAAGAGGAGGAGAAAGCGTCCATTAAAGCTCTGCTTCCACACCTCAAACCTCACAAGAGAAAATGAGAGGAACAAACTCCAGACACACCTCACTGAATCCAGCGCTTTAAGGGGCCACAAGGGCCTGAGTGTTTGTGCTCTGGATGGCTTTCTGCCCCCTGGAGTCAGTAAATGACGGAATGGTGCCACCAGTTTCCTCCGCTTCACTCGATCACTACAGGCTGTTGGTAAATATTCTCCTTTGTTCAATTTAAAAACACGTTTTCAGTGCAGTTAACGGGACAGTTCCTTGCCCTCATGTCATTCCAAACCTTTAAATGCCCCCAAAACGACCAGAAAAATCTGTGATTGACAAATAACCTCCCACCTGACTGCTGCTAAACTTGGCCAAATGTTGATGTCAAAGACACGTAAACTACTGATTTTACCGGCTCGATTGATTCTGATGTTTAAAACTGATTTTTGTTTATTTTTAAACACACAACCAAACCTCTACAGATGATCCAGAATGCAGCGGCAAGAGTGGTCTTGAACCGAAGAGAGCACAGGTCACTCCTCTCTTGGCTCCCTATAGTCGCTCACATCAAATTCAAAGCTCTGCTCTTGGCCTACAAGTCCACCACTGGTTCGGCACCCCCATATCTTCACTCGTTAATACAGACTTATGTACCCGCCAGATCCTTACGCTCTGCAAACAAACGACATCTTGTAGTGCCATCCCAAAAAGGGAAAAAAATTCACTCTCACGTAACCTCTCTGGATCTGTTCCACATTTGTGGAATGTTCTGCCCGCTGCTACAAGATCAGCAGATTCTGTAGGATTTTTAAAGGGGGGGGCTCGCAAACCGGATGCGTCGCGTCTAGGACAACTCTGCTATTAATGTGGTAGAATCGAGAGGTTTTCTGTATTAATGCGCTACTTTTCTGTTATTCCCAAAGAGATAAATGCATCTTGCAGCTTATGGTGAAGACAGTGTGTACATTAAAGATGATTTCATTCAAAGAACATTTAATTTAATGTTAAATTAAACGTTTGCATTTTTACAAACAATATAGTGATGGGAATTATGATTCATTTGAGTGATTCGTTCTTTTTCAGTTCGTTGAATGATTCGTTCAGATTCGTTCACTGATTCGTTCAGTGACCATTTCTATAATACGCCAGCAGGTGGCGAAAAAGAGTTGTGTTATGTCAACAAACGTATTAATGGACGTATAAACTGATTACAGGCTTTATTAATATAAATATATGATTACAGGCTTTATTCATTAAATAAATAAAATAAGTCTAAATAAGTGGTTCAGACGACCAACGCACAAGGTTTTTCTGCATAATTAAAAAGTTAATTGTTTGGTCATTTACACATTCATAAATCTGGGATTATGTTAAACGTGAAGTTTATGTATTTTAAATAAACAAGCGTGCAAAGTAGCCTACCTGTAACTGCGCTTTGCATCCGCTTTCTGCTGATTGCTGAACGAGACTCACATGCTAAATGACCGACCTACAGTGTACTGTACACTCTCGTTCAATTCGTTCACGAACGACCTGTACCAGTTCGTTCAATTCGTTCACGCGTTCAGACTCAACAGCGACTCGGTCAGTGTGGGCGTATTCGTTCAGTGGAAGATCTAACCAATTACATGTCCCTTCACAGCCGGAACTGGAATGCTATTTGCTGACGTGACGCGAATGAGAGCTAACCAATACTTTTTTGTTTTACAGTTTTTAGAGAAGTGCATGACATGAATTAAACGTAATGAAGTCGTTTTTATTTGAAAGAACGATTAATTGATACAAAATGCACACAAAACACCTGTGCTTGCAGTACAATAACGGAGTAAACAGGCTTGACATTTTCCATGCAATAAAAATGACAATGTTAATTTGTCTTTGTTACATTTAACCATCAGCTTGCATTATTTTATTATTTACGTAAGGATCTTTACATTGTGTCCGTTTCTGTACTTGTTCAACAAGAGACCTCATCTTTCATTTCGTTTACGAGTGAGAACAGCTCGTTCACGAACGAGAATCAGCGGGTCCTTTCGTTCACTTACGAACGAGATGACTGATCGTTCATTTCGTTCATGAACGAGAATCAGCGGGTCTCGTTCAGACTCAAACACAGGCTCGTTCGTTCAGTGAAGGTCGTATTCGTTCAGTACATTCAACCAGTGGTGTAAAGTATTGGAGTAAATGTACTTAGTTACTTTACTTAAGTATCTTTTTGGCTACTTTGTAGTTGTACTGAGTATTAAAGATATTAGCAACTTTTACTCTCTACTTAACTACATTTTTGAACAAGTATATGTACTCTTTACTCCACTACATTTGTAATGACTAATGCAATTACACATTACATTTTGCATGACACCTATCTTATAATTAATATTGCCATTTACAGGGCAATGAAGGTACTACAATCTTGTGGATTTTGCCTTAACTTACAAAAACTTGTCAACATGGCTTCTTTATATGAATATGAGTGCAGTATCAGGTAGATATCAATCGCTGGCGGTTTAAACACGGTTAGCCCTTACCCGCTATTTCTACAGTAATATATTGGCAACACTGTTGCCAGCTAGTTACTGTAGGTCACACATCTACAAAAGCTCTTATTTTTAAAACTAACTCTTCCTAAATGTGCTCTAAACATGTTTGCTCAAAATTTGACCATATGGTGGGACTATTGCCATGAAGTGATGTAAACCAGTAAAAAGAATGTATAGTATTTCAATTTTCAAAAGTGCTCTCACACTATATAGACAAAATATTAACCTATAGAATGAGTCGGACACAGAGAAATGAACAATCCACATATGAATCTCAACAATGGTGACAATCAACTGAACAGCTTCATGCTGCAATGCATGCTGGGTACATAGTACAAAACTCATTCATGATTGTTTGTCACCATTGATGAGGTTTGTATGTCAAGTGTCTAACTGTGTCTCAATTGCAAAGAAAGATTTTCTGACAGAGATCTTTCCATTACAACATGTGATCACTTTACCAAACATATCTTAATAAATCTTAAATGCTATATTATTATTATTTAATGATTGAATTCTTTCAGATGTATCTTCAGTTACTAAGCAAACATAAAGTTGCGGTTCCTGTAAAGTCCCTTTCAGTGTTATTGTATAAGTGTACATTTTAAAGCTACAAGAAAGTCAAAGAGTCCAACCAAAGCAAACACTGATCGCCATAATGGTGACTTAAAACATAATTGAACCACTATGAACTAGAGTTAAATCTCAATGGGCTGGTTTCCCGGACGGGGTTTTAGCCTAATCCCAGACTACTTTAAAAATGAGTGGCATCTTGATCGAAAACAACTTGCACTTGCATATCTTAAAATATATCAGTGCGATTGTTTTGTCTCAAGATGCACACTGTAATGTTTGTTTGTAAAGCATGTTTTTAAAAACGCCTTAAATATCCTAATTTAACTAAGGCCTAGTCCTGGTTTAGGCTAAACCCTGTCCGGGTAACCGCCCCAAAAAGATCTTACAGAGATGACAGAAATAAAGTGAAAGTGGTGTCTGTAATATGTGAAGATGTTATTGATGTTTGTGTTTAATTCTCCTCTGGTGAAATCTTGACAGATTTATTGTGTTCATCTGTTATTTACACGTGTTCATCTAAGACTGTGTGACTTAAGTGCGTTAATACAAACAGCCATTGCAGTAGTTTACTGTAAAACACCTACAGTAACTAGCAGGCAACAGTGTTGCCAATACAGTATATTACTGTAGAAATGGCAGGTAAGGGCTAACAGTATATGTGAAATGAGGACATGACTGCAGCTGGCCATGAGGCCCAAACCAGCATGTCCAGTGCAAAAAGGCTTTGACTTTTTGGTTTTACTTAACATTACTTTATTTATCCGTTATATTGAAGAGACCTTTTTGAAGGAGTTTGGTTTACTTATGAGCAGTTGAGCTTAAATGAGACTTGGGTGTTTGTAATAGACGTACAGTAGGTTATGATGTCGGCCATGATTTGTTGCAATTTTGAGGTGTTCAGTCTTATTATGATTTAAGGAAATAAATGCGATTGCTCTCCTCACGAATCGACTGTTTCTAGTTTTTCACTGACATGTCTCTTAAGTGTTGAGGACTAGTGCTGCTTTGAGCCTACATTCAGTATGAGTAAAATACTCAAGTACTGTTCAAATCAGATACTCGAAGACTTTTACTCAAGTCGTTTTGAAATTGGTGACTTGTAACTTGTAATGGAGTAATTTTCACTGCAAGGTATCTGTACTTTTACTTAAGTATGGTTTTCAGGTACTCTTTACACCTCTGCATTCAACCAATCATCTCTGTCAAAGCTCACTCTCCAACGCCATTGGCTCGTGCTTTAGACACTCTTTTAAGCCAAGACGCTCTGTGCTCGAAGGAGAGATTTCAGTGAACGAGAAATATGAGTTATTGCATTTCGTGAACGAGAACGATTCGTTCACTTAAAAGATTCGTTCAAAAAGAACGATTCGTTCACGAACGAAACATCACTAAAACAATAGCACTACGCTGCGCGGCTCGGCGCTTCCGCGTCCAGTGTGCGACCCCCTTGAGAATCGGCTTAATTAAAACACATTTCTTCCATCAGCACCTGACCGATTAGTTCTTACTTTTATCTCTTTTCTACTCTTTCTATCAAAAAAATAAACTAAATACTGAGCTTTGTGTACTGTGGTAGGCTACATGAGACCAGTTTTACTGCGCTTATGCTTTTTGTTGTCCTTATGTTGTTCCAATTGCTTCCATTGTTTATCTCTTTAGTAAGTCGCTTTGGATAAAAGCATCTGCTAAATGACTAAATGTAAATGTACATAAACTTACAGTTTTAAATGAAAAATTACATTAGTTAGGTCTTGCACGTACATCTCATGTCTGTGGAATATATTTTTAAATATACTGTCATCAAGATAAAGCATCAATTGCAAATTCATATTTTCTCTGAACACACATAATAGGTGGAAATACATGGGTCAAAGAAAGCATAAAAACAATAAGTGTAATACTGCTTTAAATTGTTGTTGTCAAAAAAACAAAAAGGTTTTCTGTTTAATTCAATTGCATTTTTGGTTTTGGTTTTCTGAGCAAAAAATAAATATCATACATTTTCCTTGATTTACAGAAGACGGCAAGGCGCCCACTAAAATGTCATTCAGTGTAAGAATCTTGTCAGGCATATTTACAACAAAAATCAATTTATGACAAAAGACTATTATTTTCAATTACGTTCACCCCAAATGCTAATTAGTTGTAATTTTACAATTTGCCACTATCCTAGGTTTTTCCCATTTGTCAATAAGATTTTTTTACTCATTTAAAGCTCCCTTATTCTTTTATCTATTTTAATATGTACCAAAATTTGACATTTTATTCTCCAAAAACTTAGTTGAGTGGACATTTTACTTACATTTAATGTGCTTTTTATGGACATAAAATCACTTTTGTAAATTTCTTTTGATGGGGACATCTTAACGTCTTTGACCCACATATACTGTATATTTTTTATATCACATAAAACTTGATTTTATTTTACTCTCTATTAAAAACAATAGTTCACCCAAAAATGAAAAAAATTCTGTCCTTATTTACTCACCTTCTAGTTATTTCAAAGATGTATGACTTTCTTCTGCAGAATACAAAAGATGTTCTGAAGAATGATGGATACCCATTGACCTGCATTCGTTTTTGTGTGCAAACAATAGAAGTGAAAGGGTACTATCGTTGTTCGGTTATCAACATTCTTCTAAATATCTTATTTTGTGTTCTGCAGAATAAAGTAAGTCAAACGTGAAATGACAAGAGGGTAATATAAATGACGACAGAATTTTAATTTAAGAGTGAACTATGCCTTAAAGCATCAAAATGACCTCGGATATTCATTTTGCTTTGAGTTAGATCTTAATAAAGACATTTGGTGTGTTCTTCAAAACTAAAAAGTCTGAAAAACCATAATACCCATATATTTGTGCAGTATAGTATTCGGCAGAAGACTTAGGCTATACTGTATATATTTACAATTATTAACATCAATAATTGATGTTGCTATTTATTAAGCCAGTTTCATATTGCTGTTGCTGTTTTATGAAGCAATAAGCAGCTCAACATAATTCTTTCACTTACCTGTGTAAAAATCACAGACAGCATCTCACCGCTTTATTAACCCCTGAGAGATGTAGACATGTTTGTCTGACTGTCTTTTTGATTTAGACACATGTTGAATGAAACGGCAGCACTGTGGAAGAGGGATTTTTAGCAGCTCAGGACATTATTAAAAAGCTCATACAACACACGTTTGAACTGTTAATTGGATCCTGCAAAGACCTCAAGCTACTGTACAGCACATTCATAACTGACACCTGAAAACCATTTCAACTAATCATAATATTTCTGTAGCGGCTCTATTATTGTTCAATCCACCTGATACATAAATTATTTAAGATGCCATTAATATCTCACTGTAGTATTATTAACATTTCCATTTGATCATGTGACACTAGTATTTTGTTCAAATTTCTCTGTTCCATGACTGTAGCATTAATATTTAAGGGTAATCTGACCGCAGAGCGCTCTGAATATTTCTCTCTGCTCTTATTGTATAGTAGTTAATGTGACAGGAGCTCTTATGTTGTAAATGATGGATTTGACTGTAAGTGTAAGCATGCGCTCATACGCTAAACGGGCAGGCAGTCGCAGTCACACCCTGTGATGTCACAATTTCTTCATATCAACACATTCAGATGCAAAGTGAGTGACACACACATTCATTTTGCCATCGCTGTAATTGCTTCATGCAACAGTGATGAGAAGTTTTGGCTAATGTAAAGTGTAAACAGACATGAATAAATATGATATTTATTCTAAATATGTCGTTAAGATGAAAGCGTTATCTTTAGTTGGAAAATGTCACATCATCTTAACAGGGTTGAACAGAAATTTATGAAGAGACAAAGCCTTTTTTCCAATAACAAGACAAGGACAGTGAAAGCATGAAAACTAATATTCTGATAACTGATGATGACTAATGATATTCTGATGATGTTTTTTACACAGCAAAGTTAAATCTTATATGACAAAGTTCAGTAACCTGTTCCCTTCTGCAATGTTTTCAACCTGGTCTCACGATAATTCGTAAATATTTTACAATTTCGTGTGAATTCGTACTATGTGAATCGTACAAAAATATTACATTATTAGAAAAAAGCAATACTGAAGACCCTCCCATAACCCCACCGCTAAACAAAATGTCAAATCAAAATAAGATTGTACAAATTCATACTTGTACAAATTAGCCACCTTGTAAAATAGTTACCAATTCCTGTGAGATTGTGTTGCCGTTTTTGCCCAACAACAATTTCTTTAGAATGACCCAAAATATCCAAGACAGAACATGATTGTCTTGCTCATCAATATCTGTGAAAGATCTGGGCGGTAAGTGCTTGTATTGTGGTATGCTTCAGGTCATGGCTAACTAAGGCAATTAATAATTCTAACATTTATACAACTCAATTTGATTTCCATCTTGTTTTGCACAATTCTACCAGTATCTACTAATGTAGATTGCATTTAAATACGACAGCGAAATAATAGAGGGTGTTTAAAAACCAACCGCACGTCTTTAAAGTGCCTTTGATTCGCATCATTAACCATTTTGGATACGGAACCTGCCGCGAAGCTGAGTTGTGCGGTTGGATGCGGATCCCATCTGGATCGGATTCTATGGGCCGGAAGTTAAAGATGTTTGGAAAATTGCAGCGATTATGAAGCTCAAACGCCATTGGATGCTCCAATCCAAGAGCAGAACATCCTACAGCCAAAGTGGCCCAATAAAAGCTGGCGAGAGTCAGGAGTCTTTTCACCAAGCACATGGTCCTCTTTAAACTGGAGGCATTTTATTATTATGGAAATCGACGTGCTTTTCAGTGTCATTTTTCTTTGATCTGCATTTTTTAGCTTTGCAACTTAATAGTTCAATATCTTATCTTAAAATAAAGATAAGAGGCAAAAATATTTGAACCAAATTTTTGGACTTTCTAGTGATCTTTTTCGGCCTACATAGGCAGCAAATTTGAAAGTAAAGCAAGGCATTTGATATTTAAATGCTAGAAAAATAATATTCTAAGAATATAAATTAAAAAATGCACAAATATTGGGAAAAACAGTTTGGGCTTTGCATTGTGGGATTGTCATTGCAGTTGGATTAAACACGGTCACTATGGCCCAGAAGTTTTTGTTGGGCAGGATGTTCATCTATCTTTATTGTTTAAGGGGAAAAAGGAAAAAAGACCCTCAACACGATGGCATTTCCTGCTGGATGTGTCCTGTAATCTGGTGTTTACTTAAACTCACTCCAAGGCCATTTTCTGTGCATTCTGATTGGATCATCTTGGCAGGTTGTTTGAATATAATCCTAAAACACGGCGCTCATGCTAAACTACGGCCCTGCGCTTAATCTGCTGGGCAGAAAAAGCCTGCATCGCGCTCACAGGCAAACTTCTTCAACCCACTCGGAGACGAGTCGATTATCTCTAGAGACCAGCAATGATAAAAAGATATTTCACCACTGTGAGCCGAGCACGCCGTACCAACGGCACGGACGCAGAGCGATTCAAAGGCCCGAGGCGGAGCGGCTTCATCTCTCGCCAGCTCCTCAATACTGCATCACGTTTAATGAAAGCTTTTGAATGCAGGAAGAAGTCTGTTCTTTAGCTGAAGTTCCTCTACGGTTCCCTTTCCAAGTCTGGATTCCTCAAGCCAGACGCAAAGTCTCAGCATCCTCTAGACGGCCGTTTAACCGTCAACCTTCAAACAAAACTGAGGCGAACGCTTTTGAAAAAATCACAAGAAATTAATTTCCTCTCTGGAGGAGGACATTCCAATCTGGCTTCCTGTCATCTGTGGGCCATGACTGCGAGATGTGTGTTCTCCAACCTTCTGACAGACACACAGGTGAATCTTATTAAAGAAAACTGGTGGATCAGATACAGTACGTGACAGAAAAGAAAAAGCTAAGATGCACAGAAAAATGAAATAAAGACAGATAAATACAAAAAAGATGAACTGATTAATTCAGATTTTAAGGTATAACCTTCCAGTAGTTATTTCAGCTCCCGTGTCACCTTACATGATGTCAAAACACTCCAAATATGAGCGATGGGTTTACTTACAAAAACAACAAGCACATTCATTTATTTTAAAGAGAGCATAGTGTTTGTCTTAAAACTACAGAAAAGTCTTACACAAATACGTAAATCACACGGTTTTAAGGGGTCATAACTGGTTTGGAGGAAAAGAACAATTGGCTAAGAATCACAGAGACGTTTCTACATAAACTGAGGTCAACCACTTATGCACACACATAACAGAGTTGAAATGTCAGAAACCGCGTCCCTAACTGAAATAAACTTGACCTGAAATGACATGTTCTTTTAAACAAACAACAACAATGCATGAAGACAAAGACCGAAACTGATGTAAGATAAAGGTAAAATTATTTATTTCACCTCCAACACATGTGAGATGCACCTGACACCAGACAGGCTCTGCTTACACCTGACAACCAGCATACCAGTAAATCATTTCAATTCAAACAAAAAACATTTGTGAAATATTTTCATACATTTTTCTTTAATTAAATGATACATTTTAACTGTGACTTATAAATAGTTAGAAAATAGAAATAGTTCACCAAAAAGAAAATCTGTCATTTATTCACCCTCATGTTGTTCAAAATCTGTATGATTTTCTTCTGTGGAACACAAAAGAAGATATTTTGAGAAATGTCTTTTGCAGCCATACGATGGAAGTCAATGTTGTTTGGTTACCACATTCTTCCAAATAAGCTGTATTAAAAAGAATGTTCAGAGAGTAACGAAACACGCGTCAATCGCGTCTTACGTGCAAGTTGAAAATTTTCAACTCGAGCGAGAAATTCGTGCCAAGAGCTCATTGACACGTACAGTTTGATACATCCGGACACGTGAGGACACTCCCCATCACGCCATGTTTTTTAAGTCACCTGCGCAAAAATAACGAACCATTCAGTAATAAAGAGCGAGGAACTTTATGCTTTGCGTTCGGTGTGAACACAGCATTAGCCTATTGCTCAATGTAATGTTTGGAATTGAAATTTTTCGACTTGGTGGTTATTATCTTTTAAAGCCACACATACCTAAAGTTTAAAGCCCTTGTTTTAGTGAAACAGATGTCATTGTGCACTGCAAGCACGTTAACTTTAAAATGAATCGAATAACAAGCTTTTTGAAATCCAGTTATGTGTGTATCCAAAGCAAACCATTGCTGTTTAGTCAGATCTGTGGCTGAACTCTTCACCTTTACCTTGTCATTGCGGTCACCTGCCAGCGCATGTCCACATGATCTATCTGCCCCCACCGCAACCGCCCACGTTTACTCCATCATCGGGGTACATGTGATACAGAGAAGCTTGAGGACAGTTTAGATACACAACAATAGACAGAAACAATCACTTAACATTCCCACATCAACTATTTCCTGTTCACAACATTTCTACTTCCCCCTCCTTTATTTACAGTAGAGCTTCAATTCCCAAGCTCCACTGTTTACCTCAAATAATAACACGCAACTATTAATCACCATCTCTCACTTTTTACGGCATTTTTCTGTAAACTTCAACTCAGCAAGAACAAACAAAACATGCTTAGTTACCATAGTATCAGAGATGTTTTAAAACTCTTTCAGCGCTGTAAAACCCCACAAAGAAATGTTGTGAGAGAGACAGATCCTCGACTGACACACTGCAGGTGCCAGAGACCCATTTCAGACACATTCAGCATCAGAGAAACAGGCTTTGGACAAACCCTCTAAACTGCTGGCCTCAAACCGGAAGATAGTAACTGGATTTACCATAGTATTTTTTTCTACAAATACCATGGTTACATTTTTGCTTAGTGTGGTTTAATCAAAAATAACAAATTATGCTTACTATAGTTAAACCATGGTTAACGTTTAGGCAATGAAAAGCAATGAAGATAAACATTGCGGTGACAAACTCATTCGTCCTATTGCGCAGCCAGCCACTCCAGTCACTTTATTTTTCACAACCATACAAAACAATCAATGATGTAGCTACTGTATGTCAATTGATTGCTATTATTTGTATTCATTTTATATGACCACTATACAAAACTACGTGACTTTGAACTATTTTTGACTATTTTGACTTTGAACACGTGATTGAAGTATTTGAGAATTGAGGCGGATGTAGACTCAAAATAATAATGTACAAAGCAAGTCAGTGGAATGTTTAAATGCGTTGTATGAATGTTTTTTTAAGGGGATTGAGTAAACCATCAATCGTCTTACCTCGTGCCTCTGTGCCATTTCCGCCTATGGCTCAACGACGCAACTCGCGACACCAGTGCCGCTCGGCTTCCGTAGAAATAAATTGAAAACGCACGCCCACCTTCACTTCAACGCGTCAGAGGAGATGCGCCTGTTTTTATTCATTTCTTCAAGTGGATTTTTGAAGTGAATGCGCTGTGAAGACATTACTGCCTATTGCAATTTACTTAACGTTATTTGTCACTTCTGAAGGTGAGTGAAGATAAGAATGTCAGGCTGCGTGTAGAAAACGACTCAAAATAACTTCTCCACGCACCCCATTCACAAGATTTTTTATTATTTAGATTATGTTCTTTTATGAAATAACCTGTATGATATATAAGCCATATTGTATAAAGATAAATGTGTATTATGGTTTGTTTGTGTGTGTGTGTGTGTGTGTGTGTGTGTGTGTGTGTGTGTGTGTG